>NC_000068.7:121921849-122076849 GCF_000001635.26 Mus musculus
AAACAATGAAATTATTAACATAATCATACTTAATGTATAGTTAATGTCTTCATTTTATATGTTTTATAAAGATTCTTAATCCTGAACTTTTTGTATTCTCTTATACTTAAAAATTATAAGGCCCACACTCCTTTAATCTTGAAACTCCTGAGGCCCAGACAGTTCCCGAACAGTCTGATTTACAAGTGAGCTCTAGACCAGTCAGAGCTACAAAGTGATAGATAGATAACCTGTCTCAAGAAAATAAATGAGTGTGTGTGTGTGTGTGTGTGTGTGTGTGTGTGTGTGTGTTTTAATCAGTAGGGTAGAGGGGCTCACTAGTGGACTAGCCTAACTGAAATGAAGAACTCCAGATGCAGTTAGGGGATTCTTTTATCTTAAGGTGGGAGGGGTTTGGGGACAGCTAGGGATGAGCTCTGAGGTTAAGAGTGCCTACACTTTTGCAGAAGACCTGAGTTGGTTTTCCAGCACCTATGTTTCACAGCCACCTATATCTCCAGCTCCAAAGAATCCAACATCTTCTGACCTACACAGGCATCCTGTACACATCACACTCACCACACACACATACAGACACACACATCACAAACACAACAAACACAATAAATAAACAAACAAATCTAAAAGGGGCAGGGGAGAGATGTCTCAGCATTTAAGAGTACATATCCCCTTTGAAGAGAATCTGAATTTGGTTTACAGTCCCCACATCAGTAACTTACAACTGCCTATATGGAACTCTGCCTATATAGAACCCACATCAGTAACTTACAACTGCCTATATGGAACTCTGGCTTCAGAGGATTCCCACTCCTATGTGCTCTGTGAGTACCAAGACACACCTGCACAAACATTCACACACATACTACACAGAGAGAGACAGAGACAGAAACAGAAAAAAGATTGTTATAATTCCCAAGTAGAAATGAATTAGAAATAGAAATGAAATAGGCGAATTTATTGAGGACCTGAATTCCATCCCTAAAAGGCACATGGTAGGGGTAGAGAGGGCCAAGCTGTACTTTGACCAACACGTACACACTGAAGCAGGTGTGTGAACACACACACTAAATAAATGTAATGAATATAGGGGATTGTTGGATGGTGGTGGCATACTCCTTTAATCCCAGCACTTGAAAAGCAGAGACAGTTGATCTCTGTGAGGTTTGAGACTAGCCTGATCTACACAGTTCAAGTATAGCCAGGACTGCACAAAGAAACCTGTTTTGAAAAAACACAACCTCCTTCTCCCAAAAAATATTGGGAATCATTTCCAATTTTAAAAAAAATCATGTAGATCCACAACTCCATGTTAGGTGAATATGGCCACTGGTCATAAGCTTTCTATCTCTGCAAGAGATTTGACAAAATTTTATGAACATATAGATAGAGTGCAATAAAACATAAATTGCAAAATTTAATTCAAGTCTGGTATTCCTATAAATTATAATCTCTAAGTAAACAGGTAGGCTTAACTTTCAACTTCAATCCCAAATATACCTTCACCTATTTGGAATATAGTTAGAAGAAAATAATTAACAAAATCATAGCTGGATGTAGTAGTGCACACCTTTAATCCCAGCACTCAAAGAGAGTTTGAGGCCAGTCTGGTTTACACAAAGAGTTCCAGGACAGACAGGGCTCTACAGAGAAACCCTGTCCAGTGCTGTGGTGAGAATCAGAGATCAGAGGGTAACTGTGGGAGTGGTGCTTCTCCTTTCACATTTTGTTTTTGTTTTGTTTTGTTTGTTTTTTCGAGACAGGGCTTCTCTGTGTAGCCCTGGCTGTCCTGGAACTCACTCTGTAGACCAGGCTGGCCTCAAACTCAGAAATCCACCTGCCTCTGCCTCCCAAGTGCTGGGATTAAAGGCATGCGTCACCACTGCCCGGCTCCTTTCACCTTTACTGTGGGTTCCCAGATTGACTCAGGTCATCAGACTTTCGCAGCAAGCACTTTTACCAGCTGAATATCTCTCCCGTCCTTAACGTTAATTATGGTTAAATTTAATGTTAAAGTAGTTGTGTGGCATTTTTATTGCTCTGTTTGTCATAGTTGTAGGAGTTGAGCACATAGCATATAGTCACATTCTAGACATGTGATCTACCACTGAGCTTAGTTCCCGGCTAATGAGAGCTAGGAGTGTTTGTTTTGTGCATTAGATCTTAGTGCACCTAAGATGCACATATATTTCAGTTTGGAATATGTGTGTCAGAGAGACATACTCACCATTACCTGCTGAGCCACCTCACTGGCCCTATTTTTGCTTTTAAATGTGCAGGTATTGAACACCTTTTTATGTTAGGTATTAGTTTTATTACCCTTCTTGATTGTTATAAAAAGTATATAATGGTTTGACATAGAGCAACTTCTTTAAGCTTCCATTAACATTTAAAAACCATGAACTAGGAGACAGGAAGGATAAGTTAGGATTTTTTTCAAGGCAAACACTAGTAGGGATTCTAGTTTGTGCTATCTGCTAAAGCCTCTATAGAAACTCATGACTATGGCGAGTCAGTATTACTAAAGAAATGTGAAGTAGCCTTCAGATGGTGGTAGTTTGTCTGCATAGAACTAACTCTTGATTACTTTAAAAATAATTTTCAAATTATTCATGAATGGTATTTCATATAGCCGTAAATGACTATATATATAAGTGTATATTCTATATAATACAATAATTTATCTCTTTAAAGTGTTACTTCCTTTTTTTTAAAAAAAAGCTTGCTTGTTCTTTTTTTTTCCCCCCAAAGAATAATTAACATATTTTATTTATATGAGTACAGTGTAGCTGTCTTCAGACACACCAGAAAAGGGCATCAGATCTCATTACAGATGGTTGTGAGCCACCATGTGGTTGCTGGGAATTGATCTCAGGACTTCTGGAAGAGCAGTCAGTGTTTTGTTTTGTTTTGGTTTGGTTTTTGGTTTTTCAAGACAGGGTTTCTCTGTGTAGTCCTGGCTGTCCTGTAACTCACTCTGTAGACCAGGCTGGCCTCAAACTAGAAATTCGCCTGCCTCTGACTCCTAAGTTCTGCGATTAAAGGCGTGTGCCACCACACCTGGCTCAGTCAGTGTTCTTAACTACTGAGCCATCTCTCCAGCCCAAAGTGTCACTATCAACCAGTACTTACATTAAAGAAATTGTAGGTCAGTAGAAAAGGGATTCTAAACAAGAAACCATTTCTTTAAGAACGCCTTCAAATCTCGAGCACTGGGGAAACCAGCCTTAGCTACATAGTTGTAAGACTTTGTTTGAACAAAAAGACAGACAGCAGTAACTTTTTTTTTTTTTTGACTTAACTCACTCTGTAGACCAGGCTGGCCTCGAACTCAAATATCTACCTGCCTCTTCCTCCCAAGTGCTGGGATTAACGTGTATTACCATGGCTGGCAGAAAACATTAGATCTCAATAGGAAATACTAAACACAAAAGAGAAAATTTAGAATAAATTTTATTTTGGGGTATAAGCAGAGATGGAGTTGCTGCTCAGGCCACTACTCTTTTGTAGTATGATGAATAAGCTTTTTTTAAAGGTATTTTGATTCTTCATTCTTAATTACTTTTGTCTTATGTAACTTTCATAAAATGTGTTCTTTTGTGACCAGTACCCTGAAAGTTGCTGGGTTTCTGTTGCCTGCTTTCTCATCTGTCTTCAGTTTAGGTCCCTTCTTTTCTGCTCTTTACTTGAATTAATCCTCTGCCTACTTCACAGGCCGGTTCTTTGATGAGAATGAATCCCCTGTTGATCCGCAGCATGGCTCTAAACTGGCGGATTATAATGGGGATGATGGTAACGTAGGTGAGTATGAGGCAGACAAGCAGGCTGAGCTGGCTTACAATGAGGAAGAAGATGGTGATGGTGGAGAGGAAGACGTCCAAGGTGAGCCTGGCCTGGCTTCCATGCTGTGACCGTGAAACTCACCTCTTAGGTTTTGGTTGAATTTGTGTAGAATTTTCCCCACTTGTAATCATAGTAGTATCTTAATCTTAACTCAAGAGGTTCTGTGTCATTTTTTAGCTTTGAGAACTATTTTATGATAAGTACAAGTTAAGTTTTTTCCATTTTTAGATTATCTTACATATATTATCGATGTGATAATATGAAATGCCAAGTCCTCAAAATTTTTAGAATTAAATTGTTTGAAATGAACGTAGGTGTCACTTGAGGCAAACACCTTCAGGGAACATCCTTTTTAATCTCAATGGAAAACATTTACTATCACAAGTATGTATAGATATTGGCTTGACAGGCTTGTTGTTAAAGTGAAGCCACAATTGAAATATGGCCTCCATAATGAACAGAAATGTGCTCTGCTGCTGGTGGAACACTAGAAGGCCAAATGTTCTGAGAACCTAAACATTTATATTTCGTGAAGGGTTTATAAGATTTGTCTTCATGTTTAATACACAGATTCAACACATTTTTTAACTGTTGCTTCTGAACTTTTAACTTGGTAGAAGTTCAGACTCTTAACTGTGTACACACCTCAGACCACACTGCTGTGCTATAGTGGGGCTTCGGGTTTCTTTTTTGCCTCCTTGTTTTCAGTAGTATTTTTGGAATCTTTAAAAGTTACTTAAGGTCTTAGGGAAAAATGTAAGATTTTTATATTAGTACATGAGTTTTCTGCTATAACCAGTTTGATTTCTTATTACTTTTTATAGTTATTAAAAATTTACTTAGGTTCAGGACAAGAGTTATATATTTTTTAACTTAGAGAATAATAAAACTGCCCTTAAATACTATAGAGTCAGGATAAAAGGGAAAACCAGCAGTCGCACTTCTTAGGCATCACCTTGTGGTCCACCCTAGTTTAAGGATAAATATAGTTATTGATGAAAAGATTAATAAATACTGGGAGTTCTCTAAGGACATCATCTTTTCTCATCAATTTTCCTTTCCTCATTGCTTTTATGATTTTATTGAGCTACGTTTGTTCGCCACTATCTGCACTACTTTATGGCCCTCTCATTCATGGCTGTCACATCACCAGTTAGATTGTAAGCTCTTGAAGAGCAGGAATTTTCATTTATTTTACCTTGTATTTAATTCGTGTTCTTTTTTTTGTCCACTCTCCCATAGTATTTGGACTCAGGACCCAAACAATGCTATTAGCTATTAATACCATGCTTTTTCCTTGGCTCTATCCTCACAACTGAGCATGGTGAATGCTCTGTAACTCTGTCACAGCTTGCTTGCTTGCACTTTGAAGAGTCTCCCCTCCCTGCACTAAGGATCATTAGATAATTTTGAGGTTTTTATTAGAGTAGTTTATTTCAAGTATTTTTTGAGGGGGGCATGGGGTTTCAAGACAGGGTTTCTCTGTGTAGCCCTGGATGTCCTGGAACTCACTTTGTAGACCAGGCTGGTCTCAAACTCAGATCGCCTGCCTCTGCCTCTCTAGTGCTGGGATTAAAGGCGTGTGCCACCACGCACTGCTCTTATTTCAAGTGTTAATAATCCTTACATTTTGCCTGTGTTAAGCCTGAATTTTTAATTTTTATTTAAAGAATTTCATTTAATATTTGTATGAGTTTATGCACAGTGAGTGGTTTATCTTCAGTGACTTGTCTCCTTTTCTTGTATCCTCCCCACAGCCATTTCTCATTACCACTTTGCTTTTCCTTTTGCAAAACAAATAATAAATTCATTGGTTATAAGGAATATAAGAGCCTTAGGATCTATTATAGCCCAGTCTATCCTCACATTTGATACATAGCTGAAGGCAACCTTGAACTCTTGATCCTCTTGCCTTCACCTCCCACGTGCTGGAATTAAAAACACGCCACCACATCCAGTTTTATGTGGTGCTGGGGAAGAAACCCAGACCTCACATGTGATGGGTGAGCATGCTCATAAATAAGGTACATCCCCAGGTCTAAATTTTTACTTCAGTATTTGCAAGTAAATCTTGCTTGGGTTGAGAGTTGTTCTTTAGTGTTTATCTTATTTTGGTATCCATTAGTAATAGTTTCAGGAAGTACACCACTACAACGATACTCACACAGAACAGAAAGAAACAAGGACAGCAGACCCAGTAAAGTGGAATAGATTGGATATACTGACTTTAACAGGAGTATTTAAAGACCTAAAATAATTTCAAACATACTTGTAAGATTTTTTAAGATCCATTATTAACTGTCCAAAGAGTGGGGAGATAGACCTAGCCCTAAATTAATAAGTTAGATTCAGGTGTTATTGCAGGGTCAGAATTCAGAGTTGAGATCATTTTGTCATTGTGCCCACATAATTACAATGCTCTCACAACCCAAGCAGGCCTTAGAACTGACAAATAGGGGCGGGAATGACAACAAAGCCACATATTGGAGTTAGAGTTAAAAGAAAGTCTGTGTGCACTTTTTCATCGAGAAATTTCAGTGGAATTGCTGTGTATAACTTAAATACTATAGGAAAATACAATTTTTATTTCAAAATGCCTGAGGCACATCTACCCTCAGGAAAGAAAAAATGATTTTTTTTCCTGGTTGGGACCTTTTGACCAATAATAAAAACAAACAAACACACATACAAACAACCCTGAAGTGTGGCTAGGCATAATAGCCTCCACATGTCATCCCAGCACTCAGGAAGCTGAGGTAGGTGACAGAGGGAGCACTAGGCTATTCTGAACTACAGAGCCACACCTTTTCTTTCCTTTACAATTCTTCCCTATTATTTTGTGTGTCTTTTGGATGCATGTGTGTCTGATGCCGGAAGACAGAAGTAGTGTTATATCTCCTGAAACTGGGAGTTAACATGTAGGTGCAAGGAATTGAACTTGGGTCCTCTAGAAGAGCAGCCAGTACTGTCCCTGCTAAACCATCTTGCAGCAGCAAAACCTTGAGAGAAAGAAAAGGGGAAGGAAGGACCTCAAAGCATTAATAAAGCTGTAAGCACAGGCTCTGCTCTGCTGATTGTGGAAGCAATTTTTTGAGATGTGGAATATACAGGATTAGAGACTCCAGCTAAAGGCTAAGATTCTGTTAGTTAAATACACTCTATCAGGACTGTGAAGTGGCAGCTCTGGCCATTAGGCCGTATTCTGCTCCCTGTGACTTTGGACTCAACACTGTTACCTCCAGTGTTTGCTTATAAAATTAAATAAGACTTCTTTTTCCTGTGTTTATAATGACTTAGTTTTATTTCAAACTCATAGAGTATTCTAAAGGAAATAATTTGTGTTGATATAAAAATTTGAAAAGAATAAATCTGAAAGCATGATAGACATGTTCTTTACTGTTATAAGAAGGTAAAAACTTGGAGCTGGAGAGATGGCTCAGCTGTTCTTGAGGATCTCGATTTGATGCCCGCTATATACATGGTAGTCCATAACGGTCTGTAACTCTAGTTCCTGGGAAGTCAATACCCTCTTTTTGCCTCCAGCCCATGTGGATGGTACACAGACAAAACACTCATATGCATAAAATCTTTAAAACTTTTTAGAGATTTGTTATTTTTAATTTTCTGTCTGTCTGCCTGTCTGTCTCTGCCACCCCGTGTGTGTGTGTGTGTGTGTGTGTGTGTGTGTGTGTGTGTGTCGGTATCAGATCCCTGGAACTAAAGTTACAGATAATTGTGGGTGCTGGGAACTGACCACTCAGGTCCTCTGGAAGAGCAGCGAATGTTCTTACCTGGTGAGCCATCTCCCCAGTCCCAAATTAACAGTCTCTTTAAAAAGATGGTAGAAATGTGTAAGTTTCCTTTACTCTTTAAAATCAAAGAAATTCCCCATTTATTTGCTAAATATTAATAAACATTAGGCACTGTCTGCAAATGGAAGTTCAGCCTGCAACCCAGTGCTAAAAGCCTGGATTTGAATTGTCTCTCCTTCACTTGCTGACACTGTGAGCTTGTAAATACTATGGTTTGTACCATAATTCCCACAACTATAAGGCAGACATATATGTACTTACCTAACAGAAGTTATATGGACTACATGATTTGGTATCAGTCCACGCTTAAAACAGACCATGTCATTCTATAAAGCACTGTTTAAGTGTTTGCTCAATAATTTTTTTAAGTAAAGAAAACTTTAGAATTTTCTCTTTGGATTGCCTCCTTTGAAGGATAATGCCTTGTGTCCTGAGGGTAATTTGTGACTCTGGGAACCTTTCTGTATTAGGAGCTCTTTAGTTGCTAGTCCTTTCTTACATTAACAGTAAGCTTAGCACTGATGTCACAAATTATGCTTATTTCTCTGGTTGTATTTCTTTGGCTGTTTCCTCATGGCTAGCTACTTACAGGTTCTGCTACTTTCTGTAGAAATTAAACACTCAGTTTCTGTATTTATTGTCAGAGTGTCAGTTGTATTCTGTCAGGTAATTGTATAGGCTTATAGTTAAGTATAAAGAAGTTGTTGATAGAAACTAGAAATCTGGGTAAAATCACTACACTGAAAACAGACTATAGTTAGTTAAAAAGGTGCTCACTGCCCCGGGCGTGGTGGTGCACGCCTTTAATCCCAGCACTTGGGAGGCAGAGGCAGGCGGATTTCTGTGTTCGAAGCCAGCCTGGTCTACAAAGTGAGTTCCAGGACAGCCAGGGCTATACAAAGAAATCCTGTCTCCAAATTCCAAAAACCAAAATAAATAAATAGATAGATAGATAGATAGATAGATAGATAGATAGATAGATAGATAGATAGATAGATAAATGAATGATGCTCACTGCAGTATTCCAAAAGTCCTCTGGAATGTTTGAAAACAGTATATCAGCATTGTATTAAAATTGTGCTAAAGAAAGAAGACTGGGGCTGGATAGCTCAGTGGTAGAGTGCTTGTCCAGCACGTGCCGCTCCTGAGATCAGTCTTTAGCTGCATGCTCACACAAGCACACATGTATGTGCACAGTAAAGAACGTAGACAGAAGTTGCCAAACCTCCCTTCTATTTATAGAGGACTTTGCAACCAGAGACTGCAGTTCCATCGTTTCACTTTGAGGTAAGACAGTTGTTCTGGACTGAGAAGGCGCAGGGCAGGTCCAAGGGGTGGAACTAGCTCCTGCAGTAGCGTTTGATCCAGGGACAGATCCCAGTGTTCCCTATCCCTAGAACCTTCGTTTTTTATCTCAGCCTGTCTTTGTATTTATTCATGTAAAAATTCACAAAAGTAATAACATTTTTCCTGCACTAAATTTTGTGTTGAATTTCTCAGAATGTTCCATTGCTTTATAGTGATTGTCTTAAAAGTGATTGTTTTAAAAGATGTACTCATGGGCATAAATTGAAGCTTCGTAACTCAGGTTCTCCAGAGAGCATTCTACAAAAGTGCTCCCTTTAAAATCAAAATTTTTTTTTCTTTTAAGTGTGATTTTTGGTGAGGTGTTTGGTTTTTTGTTTTAGTGAGATGCTATCTCAAAATAAAAAATAAAAGCAGGGGCTGGAGAGATGGCTCAGCAGGTGAGAGCACTGACTGCTCTTTTAGAGATCCCAAGTTCAATTCCCAGCAACTACATGGTGGCTCACAACCACCCGTAGTGAGATATGACGCCCTCTTCTGGTGTGTCTGAAGACAGCTACAGTGTACTCATACAAATAAAATAAATAAATCTTAAAAAAATAAAATAAAAGCAATCTACGGATGTGGCTCAGTAAGCAGGTAGTCAGAGCCCACAGCACCACATAAAACAGATGAAACAGCAAGTGAGCTAACAAGTATAAACTGGCTGAGGATGGAGCCCTGTGGGACAACACTTGACAAGTATGCAGACAGAGTTCAGACCCTAGCACCCCCTGTGACAAAAGAAGTGATCAATATTCAGATTGTATTACAAAATGGTGGTTTGAATTCACAATTCTATGATTTTAACAGGGAAGTTGTTGAAAGGAAAAAGAAAGTTGGGTTGTTTGGTCATTTTAGAAAGCCCAAAATAGCATGTGGAGGGTTGAAATAGGATTGTGAGTTCAAGCCTGAGCTACATAATGAAGTTGTCTCAAAAACTTACTGTTATAGGGCACCTTGGATCTCAGGGGAGGAGTCAGAGTCAATATGGTTCATCCACTGTATGAAATTCTCCAGGAATTAATGAAAAATGTTAATTCAATATGATTCCAATTCAAAGATGGTCCCTAATTTATAATAGTCCAGTAGTACATACAAAAGCATATCCATAGAGCCACCCTGCTTTTCATTTTCAGATGGTAGTCAGTAAATTATGAGTGATACTAAGAAATAAGTAACAAAAGGAAGCAATGCACAAAGCCATCTCCTAATTAAACTTCCGTTCATTTTTTTAAAAAAAATTTTACTAATTTTTTGTTTCATGTATATTGATTGATGTTTTGCCTACATGTGTGTCTCTGTAAGGGTGTCCAATCATCTGGAACTGGAGTTACAGACAGTTGTGAGCTGCCATGTGGGTGCTGAGAAGCAAACCCAGTCCTCTGAATTCTCCAGAAGAGTAGTGGTGCTCTTAACTGCTGAGCCAGCTCTCTAACACCCCCTCCCCTTCATTCTTATTCTAACATAATCTTAATTATTTTGAACAGTTGTATATCAAAATTTGGGGGGCAGGGAGAGGGCTATTGAGAAATAAACAGAACTTGCAAAATGGCAGCTGACAGATGAGACTGTAGGCAGAGCAGACTGCAAGGCACTCACTAGAGTCACTCACTACAGCTGCTCAAAAGGCTCTTGGGGTCTCGCAGCTATAATTTCTTTTTTGGTGAAGAAAGCTCTAACTTTTGGTACATGTGCTCTGATTAGAAAGTTATGAGTAAGCTATTTGTAGAGAACTTCCTGGAAATGCATATTGAGATTGGGGAGAATTTATATTCTCTCTTATTTTCTAATTTTTTTCATGATGAGTGTAGATTACCTTTATAGTTTGAAAAGATGATGGTGGTTTTTAAGAGTGTCACCTGTAGCTTAGGCTGTTTTGAAACTATGGAGATAGGAATGACCTTAAACTAGGACCTCACAGGCACATAAAACCCCATAAGACCAGCTAAGATGAGGGTTTTTGTCTTTGTTTTTATAAGACTTATTTATTTTTATTTATATGAGTACACTGTAGCTGTCTTTAGACACACACTAGAAGAGTGCATTGGATCCCATTACATATGATTGTGAGCCACCATGTGGTTGCTGGGAATTGAACTCAGGACCTCTGGAAGAGCAGTCAGTGCTCTTAACTGCTGAGCCATCTCTCCAGTCCATAAGATAATGCACAGCACTAGCTCTTCAGTGCTGTGAGTTCCTAACATTTTGCTAGCTCTGTCTGTCTATTTCCCCGGTACCTGTCAGAAGTGACTCTGTTCTGTTTGAAAGTTGGAGATGATTGGTGTTTCTTTGAGATGGGGTTTCATGTAGCCCAGGTAGACCTCAAGTTTTCTATGTGGTCCAGGCTGGTCTTGAACTTCTAATCCTTTTGCCTCAGGCTCCCTAGAGCTGGGATTACAGGTGTGAGCCACTATGTCCAGCTAAGAATATTTGTTAAAATTAAATCTTACAAAGTAATGATAGACTATTTACACTTCAGCCATGTGGCTAAGGAACAGAGCACTGTTTAAGATAACAAGCACATATGGGATAATGAGAAAAGATTGCTGAAAAACTGGAGACACTTTGAAGCTGGCTCTTTGCAGCAACTTTGGAACTCTATTCTTGATACATATTATTTTGCTTGCAGATGATGAAGAACGAGAGCTTCAGATGGATCCTGCAGACTATGGCAAACAGCGCTTCAGTGATGTCCTTTAAGTCTAAGGGATTCCCGAAACCCAAAGTGCTGTGCAACAGATCATCTCTACTTGTCAATTTTGACTTTTGCTGTAAAGATCAGTTGTATCAGTTGTAAAGATACATTGAGATAGATTTAAGGAAATTTTAATGAAGGAATGTACCAATGTACATATGTGAACTTTTTCATATTATATTATCAAAGCAGATACTTTTTTTGGTTACTACACAGCTGGGCCAAAAACAGTTAATCTTTGCATTTTAAAGCAAACTAATGTAAATTTCACATTTTATTGAGCCTAATTTTTTTTTCACAAAGAGACAAACAGGAACAAATGGTTGTACAGGTTATATGCTGCACATAGTATAACCACAATGAGAACTTATTCGGCTGAAAAGTCCACATTACTACATTTTTGTTCCCCCATAGGTGTCCTCTACTACCCCTCAGTTAACACTCTTGAAGAAGTTCTGAATAGTTACACAGAAGTGGGGAGGCTGGATGCCAGACAGTGGGCAAATGTACAGAATGGCCTTCTACTCCTTTATCTTACATGGGCCCTGATGTGAGTGTGCTGAGGCCTGATGAAAAGCCTAGGTCACCGTTACATCCTTACCATATCTATCAGTAGTTCCTTACTTGGTTCTTGAAGTTGTGGAATGCATGGTTGACAGTGTATTTTTATTTTTCAAGTAATACCAGAACTGTTTAACTCTGGTCAGCACTGGCTAAAATTCTTTCTATTTTCAGAGCTCAAGCTGGTGAATACATTCACCAGTTAAGAGTCAGACCCTGAGAGAGACTGAATCCACTTTGAAATGAGTCTGCAATCAGTACAGCAAAGCTTTGCTGGTAGTTTTAATGATCGTATTTGATTAGACTTTTCCAGAACTACTAAGTAAGGGATTTTAACAGGTTTTTATTAATGAACAGATGAGTAGAAGTACCGTGAAGTCTGCAGCTATTTTATTGAAATAGCTGAAAACTTTGTAATAAAAAATGAGTATTTGTAATTAATGTTAGTTAAGAACCCACCAAGCTCATTTGCTAGACTTACAGAATTATTTTCAGTGCATTGTGTCTTTTGGCATTATTCATTAGGATATATAAGCTAGCTAATCCTTGTTTACTGATTTCAAGCACTTTTAATTTTTTTGTGTTCCCTAAAAATTAAAGGTGTTGATCATAAGGCTGTTAATCCCAAGGCTATTATTCCTTTTTTTTTTTTTAAGAAGGGCTGCTATTAATTACACATAAGCATGAACTACTAGAGAGTGACTGTAGCTCAGATGTGCAGAGGCCTGGGTTTGATTCAAACACTAAAAACAGCAGACAAGTAAGTAGACATGAAAAGTCCCCACACTAAGGCTCTAATCCAAATACTAACAGAAGTATTGTTCACCTGCTGACATCTGAAGTCCTTATAGTTCAGTCCAAAGTTATTTAATGGCCAGGAAAAGATGGAATAATTTATTAAAATTTGTTTTTTCTGCTATCTCAGATTATATACCACTGGGCATGTATCACAACTGCAATCCTAGTGTTGAGGAAACAGAAACAGGTGTGTCCCTGAGGCTCACTGAATAGCCATCCTGGCCTAATTAGCAAGTTCCAGGTCCCTGTAAGGGACAGTTGTTCCTGAGGAACATCTACACACACACACACACACACACACACACACACACACACACACACGCATATATAAACAAGTTGACCCTCTGGCTTCCACATACACTCATAAACACCTGTACCTACATGTGCACACATGTAACTGCACACGCACATACCCACACACCAAGAAACTAAACAGTTCATGATTTTGTTATCAGTAAAGCTAGGCCTCTGTAGTAAAAAGTATGGTTCACATTAAAATACAGTCAAAGGGGAGTGACATACAACCATGGGCATTAGAAAGGGGAGCTGAACCTACAAATGCCTAGTGATACTCCATACTTGATACTGTAGAACTGTACAGACAAAATCATAAAGATGCCTGTTGGTTCCTCTGTTATAAAAGCAGTCACTTGATTTTATGGTACCTATCTATCTTTATATGGAAAAAAACTTCAATTAGCAGCCTAGACATTTTATAAACTGAGGAATCTTGGACCAATTGATAATATTTCTGACTGTATTAACATTTTAGTGCTATAAAATACTATGTGAATCTCTTTAAATTGTGACATTCTACAGTCTGTATTAGACATGCTATTTTGTTCTGTTTACAGTGTTTT
Organism: Mus musculus; assembly: GCF_000001635.26. Classification (NCBI taxonomy): domain Eukaryota; kingdom Metazoa; phylum Chordata; class Mammalia; order Rodentia; family Muridae; genus Mus; species Mus musculus. The sequence continues at coordinate 121,935,763 of NC_000068.7, forward strand.
ACTTCTGCCTTAAGATTTAGGGTTTTTTTTTTATTTTGTTATATTTTAATATATTTTGCCCTGAATTAAGTGTTAATTTGATGGGAACTCTGCTTTTAAAAAAATCATCACTTTCTGGGTTCTAATAAATTAAAAGTTAAACTTGTTTCACAGTTTTGATTATATATATATAATTACATGAATATAAACATTTACATCTTGACATTAAAACTTGAATAAATGTTATCATTTATTTTAAGGTAAATTGGACTAAAAGACTAGGGTTGGGCTGGTGAGATGGCTCAGTGGGTAAGAGCACCCGACTGCTCTTCCAAAGGTCCAGAGTTCAAATCCCAGCAACCACATGGTGGCTCACAACCATCCGTAATGAGATCTGATGCCCTCTTCTGGTGTGTCTGAAGACAGCTACAGTGTACTTACATATAATAAATAAATAAATCTTTAAAAAAAAAAAAAAAGACTAGGGTTGTTTACTGTAGAACCAACTTATTCTGTAAAGGTTGAAAGTCTTTTGTGTCCTTAGAATTAGTTGGTGGTAGTGAGATTGTAAATAAAATAGACAAGGTCTTTTCTAGAGGTTACATTAATGTGGAAGCAGTCAGCATGAAATGGATAAAATAGAGATAAAGTGGAGAAATGGGAAAGTGGGTGTGGGGTGACCTAACCCTGGGGAGGAGAGTTAAATATTACTAAGTACACATCAGACAGACAGACAGACCCTGGGCCTGATTTAGGTTTTTGAAACCTCAAAGCCTACCCTTAGTGACATCCCTCCTTCAACAGAGCCACACATCCTAAATAAGTACACTCTATGGTGACCAAGGATTCAAATCTATGAGCCTGTGGAGGCCATTCTCATTCAAACCACCACGTAGATGTATGTGTATGTACACATGCAAAGAGTTAGGTAGTAACAGAGGCAGAGATTGTTAAAAAGAACTTATACTACTGTGGGCAATAATGCTTCCTGAAAAAACCATTGACTACCTAACAAAAACTCTAATATCATGCCTGAGAAACCACCCTCTCAAGTTGTTGGGTAACAGACTTCAAGAGACGCAAAACAATATAAGCTGTGGCTGTTTTCCCTGGTTGTCTCTCATTGCTGAAGACATGATACATTTCAGACAGAACTTGGAGTAATCCAACTGGAGCTGATCTGGAAGTTTCTCTGAAGAGTTGCTCTCATAGGATCTGTGCTATGCAAGCTGTCAAGGAAGGGCAGCATTGGGTAGTCCTACCCAGCTGTAAAACCTATGAACCACAGCAGGCACTGGGCCAGCAACAGATCTACATTGGTAAAATAATAACAGATATCTTGGGGTTTACCATCAGCTTTCTAATATTGAAGGCTTGCTCAACAGGACAGAAATCATTCCAGGTCCTGTAAATCTAGTCATCTACCTGTGCGAGGTCACAGGCCTGAGGAAAACCTAAAACACTGTAATTCCAGTTAAGAGCACTGACTGCTCTTCTGAAGGTCTAGAGTTCAAATCCCAGCAACCACATGGTGGCTCTCAACTATCCGTAATGAGATCTGATGCCCTCTTCTGGGTGACTGAAGACAGCTACAGTGTACTTAGATATAATAATAAAGAAATCTTTTAAAAAAGCAACACTATAATTCGTAATTGCACTCCAAATACTTACCCTTACACCCACAGATGAGTTTAGCTATCATCAAAAGGAGCTTCTGTTTGCAGCAGGAGACCATTACAGAAAGTCACAACTAGTCAATTGCAGAGAACAAGACGCAGTCACAATGGAGACATCACAGCACAACTGCATTGGAAGTTCAGGTAATATCTCTGAAGAGAGAACAGAAAGACATAAGAGTCAGAGGACCAGATGGCTCAGCAGGTAAGAGCACTGACTACTCTTCCAAAGGCTTTAGGTCAAGTCCCAGCAACCACATGGTGGCTCACAACCATCTGTAATGAGATCTGACGCCCTCTTCTGGTACGTCTGAAGACAGCTACAGTGTACTTATGTATAATAATAAGTAAATCTTTAAAAAAAAAAAAAGTCAGAGGACCAGGAAGTCTGCTCTGAGATTGTAGCTATGTCAGGGAGCCACACCCTTGAAATCTCAACCACATGGCTGCCTAGACAAGACTTGAATAGGCAAGGCTTCAAGTGGGGGATAGGAATACCAACTCAGCCATAAAACTTTCCACACTTTCCACCTTCAGTTTGTCCTGCTGCAGAGTGTTCTGGGACCAGATGCTAGAAGGACTGTCATCAAAGTGACCAGTGAGACTTCATCCAGCAACTGATGAAATCAGATGCAGAGACCCACAGACAAACACTAGGTGGAGGTCAGGTTGTGCAGTGGAAAACCAGGAGGAAGGATCAGAGGAACCACAGGGCTCAGGGACACATCTCTAGAACACTGCACACAGAATCAACGGACTGGGACTCGGAGGGACTTGCAGAGATCAGGGAACCTGTATGGTTTTGACCTAGGTCCTCTGAATATATGCTATAGCTGAATAGCTTAGTGTTCATATGGGAATCCTACCAGTGGGAAGGGGTGCTGCCCTAAGTTTTGTCTACTTGTGGGACCGTTTTCTTCCTACTGGGCTGCCTTGATGTGATAGTATGTGCCTAGTCTCATTGTAGCTTCTTGTGCCGTGTTTGGTTGATGCCCCTGGGGCCTACTCTTTTTCTTTTTTTCTCAGGCAGGGTAGTAGGGGGTGGATCTGGGCGAGAGGGGAGGTAGGGGAAACTGTGACCAGGTAATATATGAGAGGTTTTTTTTTTTTTTTTTAAGACCTGAATAGAGCCGGGCAGTGGTGGCACACACCTTTAATCCCAGCATTTGGGAGGCAGAGGCAGGTGGATTTCTGAGTTCGAGGCCAGCCTGGTCTACAGAGTGAGTTCCAGGACAGCCAGGGCTGCTCACAGAAACCCTATCTTGAAAAACCAAAACCAACCAACACAACAACAACAACAAAAGAGACCTGAATAGTAATAATTGATAGCCTAATGCAGATGGGAGCAATCTCATGGGATGCCAACCCTAGATAAAGAACTATAAGCAGTTAACAACTGCTATGAATGGGAGAAATAGTGTCCCTAGGAATGGTCACCCTGGTAACTACCTGTACTGGCTAGTTTTGTGTCAACTTGACACAGCTGGAGTTACCACAGAGAAAGGAGCTTCAGTTGAGGAAATGCCTCCATGAGATCCAACTGTAAGGCATTTTCTCAATTAGTGACCAAGGGGGAAAGGCCCCTTGTGGGTGGGACCATCTCTGGGCTGGTAGTCTTGGGTTCTATAAGAGAGCAAGCCGAGCAAGCCAGATGAGGCAAGCCAGTAAAGAACATCCCTCCATGGCCTCTGCATCAGCTCCTGCTTCCTGACCTGCTTGAGTTCCAGTCCTGACTTCCTTGGTGATGAACAGCAGCATGGAAGTGTAAGCCGAATAAACCCTTTCCTCCCCAACTTGTTTCTTGGTCATGATGTTTGTGCAGGAATAGAAACCCTGACTAAGACAAATTGGTACCAGCAGAGTGGGGTATTCCTGTGACAATCTGACCATGTTTTGGTGAGGACTGTGGAAGGACTTTGGAAATTTGGGCTTGAAGATCCATCCATTGTTAAGAGCTCTGTCGGATGTCGTGTAGGAGCTTGGAAGATAATGTTGAGAACACCACAGAAGATGGAGCTCTGGTTTGTGAAATTTCAGAGGGAAAATTAAAGACTCTTTTCAGGGCCATTGCTGTTTTGATTGTGAAGATTCTGTAGTTCTGGTTAGCTGGGGCTGAAGAATCAGCTGTGATTAACAAGATACCAGAACTACCAAAGCAAAAACTTTGCATTACTGGGACTATTGATGCTGGTTAGCTGGAGCTAAGAAATTAGCGATGATTAAGAAGAGACCAGCATCATTGAGGTGACATCTTCTGGGAAGTGTTTTCTGAAAGCACAAAGAGGCTGTGTTCCAGAGATGGCCAAGGTTGTACTCCTCCTGCAGCGGGACTTGGTAATATGTAAGGGTCACCCAGGTGGTACTGGTTTTGAAGGCATGAAGGGGTCACGCAAAGCAGCTGAGGCTCGGCACTGTGAGAGGCCATGGAAGGCCATTGGTGAAGGTGCAGCCTCAGTTGCAATTGAAGGCCCAGGACTGAAGGGGTCATGCAGTGTTTTGGAGATGCCAGTACCATGAGATGACCACCAAGAGCAGCAGCAGCAGTGGAGTACAGGCATCTGGAGCCTAGAGGATGACGTGTGTGCTACAAAGGGCCTGGCTGGAGAAGTGACCCAAGCCCTTGGAGGAGCCCAGAAGATCGTGAGTTGGATCCCAGACATTGGACGGTTAGAGATTGACTTTTGCTTTTGATTGTGACTGTGCCCTGATATTTTCCCTCTTGAAGGAAGAAACTGTTTTAGTGGAGCCCACAGTTAAGAGACTTTTAATTGTAAAAAGACTTTGGATTTTAAAAGAGATGGACATTTTAAAGAGTTTGAAATTTTAAGAATATGTAAAGACTGTGGGACTTTTAAAGTTATTTAGATATTGGGGATGAATAAGATTGTAAGGGTTGAGGCTTACTAGTGATGTGTTTGTGTGTCAAGTTGACAAGGGGTCAATTGTACTGGCTAGTTTTGTGTCAACTTGACACAGCTGGAGTTACCACAGAGAAAGGAGCTTCAGTTGAGGAAATGCCTCCATGAGATCCAACTGTAAGGCATTTTCTCAATTAGTGACCAAGGGGGAAAGGCCCCTTGTGGGTGGGACCATCTCTGGGCTGGTAGTCTTGGGTTCTATAAGAGAGCAAGCCGAGCAAGCCAGATGAGGCAAGCCAGTAAAGAACATCCCTCCATGGCCTCTGCATCAGCTCCTGCTTCCTGACCTGCTTGAGTTCCAGTCCTGACTTCCTTGGTGATGAACAGCAGCATGGAAGTGTAAGCCGAATAAACCCTTTCCTCCCCAACTTGTTTCTTGGTCATGATGTTTGTGCAGGAATAGAAACCCTGACTAAGACACTACCCAACACTAAATGGTCAATCCCAGAGACATGAGCAGGCAACACTGAACTGAATCTGTAGGCAGTTTTTATATGTGTATTCACTTGTATTTCCATATAACAATAATGGTTAAACAAGAGGAGGCCCTGTGGATTTGGGAGGGAATATGGTAGGGATGGAAGGGAGGAATGATGTAAGTATACTTTAATTAAAAATTGTAAAGTAGGACTGGTGAGATGGCTCAGTGGGTAAGAGCACCCGACTGCTCTTCCGAAGGTCCGAAGTTCAAATCCCAGCAACCACATGGTGGCTCACAACCATTGGTAATGAGATCTGACTCCCTCTTCTGGAGAGTCTGAAGACAGCTACAGTGTACTTACATATAATAAAAATAAATAAATCTTTTAAAAAATTGTAAAATAAAGATAGATTTAAAAAGTTACTAAAAGTCAGGCCAGCACTCAGGAGAGGCAGGTCAATCTCTGTGAGTTTGAGGCCAACCTGGTCTACATAGTAAGTTCCAGGAGAGCCAGGGCTATATAGAGAGATATACCTCAAAACAACAAAACAAAAAGAAAAAGAAAAAAAAGGCCAAAAGATGGCTTAGGCAGGGGAAGGTGTTTGCAGCGCCAGTCTAACATTAGAATTTCACCTCTGAAAACCATGTAAAAGTGGAAGAAGTAACCACAGATTTGTTCTCTGGCATCAAACACACAAGTTTTAAAATTTATTCTTAAAAGTTCAGCAGGTCTGAAGAGATGGCTGTAAAGTTATTTATGTGCATGCATGAGGACCAGAATGCAGATTCATTCTCAGTGCCCACATGTAAATGCCAAGTGCGGTAGCTCCTGTCTGAAATCCCAGCCCTGGGGAAGGAAAGACAGACTCTAGAGCTCACTGGCCAGTCAGCCATGCGGAATCTAGGAATGACAGGTTAAGTGAGGGACACTGTGCTGAAAATAAGATGGGAAGTGATTAAAGACGACCCTGGATATTGACCTCTGACCTTTACATGCACACATTTGTGTATACACCCAACATAAGTATACACACATCGGGTCAGGTTCCATAATTTCAAGATTCCAAAGCTTTTATTCAGAACAGTCCACTCCTGTGACTGGTGTCTTGATTAGGGACTAGGCTCTCCATATCAATCAGTAAGAAAATGCCCCACAGAGCTGGGCACGGTGGCTCACGCCTTTAATCCTAGCACTTGGGAGGCAGAGGCAGGCGGATTTCTGAGTTGGAGGCCAGCCTGGTCTACAAAGTGAGTTCCAGGACAGCCAGGGCTACACAGAGAAACCCTGTCTCGAAAAACAAAAAACAAAAAAATGCCCCACAGGCTAGCCTGCTTACAGCCTGGTCTTCTCCAGGCATTTTCTCAATTGAGGCTCCTGCCTCTCAGGTGACTATAGATTGTGTCAAGTTGACATAAAACTAGCCAGCATAGCTGGAGTGTAATGAGCAGGGGAAGAAAATGGCCCATAAATAAATGTAGAACATCAACAACATATTTTCAGTAAAATGCAAACATAACTAAATAATTTGTGAAGTATATCATCTTATCTCTTTTTAAAAAGATTGTTATGTGGGGCTGGGAACATGTGTAGAACATATGTGGGACAGGGAACATGTGTAGGTAGAATGCTTGCATAGTACTCATCCAAGATTAGAGAACTCCAGGAAGCCATAGTTTCCTTTCCCAGCACCATATAAACTGGCCGTGGTGCTACATACTTGAAATCCCAGCACTTGGGAGGTAGAAGCTAGAGAATCAGGAGTTCAGGTTCACTACATAGTGAATTCAAGGCTAACTTGGTGTACATGGGACCTGTCTCCAAAGGAGAAAAGGAAAAGTATTTCTCCAAAAGAAGAATAGATATGTGTATCCACCTGCTCATTTGTATGTTCATGTAACAAAATTTGCTATGAGAACAGAGAATACATACCTGTAGTCCCAGCATTTGGGAGGCTGAGGTAAGGGAAACTCAAGGTCCAGGCCAACTGGGTTATATAGTTTCAGGCCATCCAGACATAGAGTAAGACCTTGTCTTAACCAAATAAAACTTGTGAGGGAAGGTGTTACTTCCAGGATGGCTGACACTGGAAACTTCTGTTCCTCAGCTGGTCCTGTGGCTCCAAGGAGGTGGACTTTGGAGAATTCCCAACAAATTGGGTCTGGCCTTGGAAAACGTAATGCTGGAAGGCAACAAAGAAATGTATTCATCAGGGAGTGGTGCTACATGCCTTTAGTCCTGGCACTTGGGAGGCAGGGGATAGGCAGATCTCCAAGTTCAAGGCCAGCCTGGTTTACACAGTAAGTTCCAGGACCAAGTGGCATTTAGAGAGACCCTGTCTCAAAAGGAAACAAATAAAATGGAGAAAGGGAAGAAAGTGGAAGGAAGGAAGGATGGGAGCTAACAGCATGTCTTTTTGGGAGTATCTATTCTCCTTGCTCTGATACAACCAGACATCAAGCCCTTGGTAATATTGTCAGAGGAAACACTAGGGAGATTAAATCCTACCAAGTTAGGACTTGAAAAACTCTTGGAACTCTGTAGATAAAAGTAGAGAAGGTAGCTCATTTGGTAGTATATGTCTAGCATGCATGGGGCCTTGCCTCTCCCTAACCCCCACCCCTACCCCTTTACTTCATAAACCAGACATGATTTGTAAGATCAGCACTTGGGAAGTGGAGCAGGACGATCAGGAATTCAGAGTTATTCTAGGCAATATAGAGAGTTCAAAGCCAGCTAAGAATACAAACCAAACACAGAAGAATTAACACTGAGAGTTAGGGAGATTGGCTGAGTCAGCAAAGTGCCTGCTCCACAAGTTTGGAGCCACAGCATCCTCAAAAGAGCCAAGGTCAGGAGCTAGAGATGACTCAGTGGCTCAGAGCACGCGCTGCTTTTGCAGAGGACCCAGCATCAGTGCCCAGCACCTACATGTTGGTTCACACAATTCCAGTTCTATAGGCTCCAGTGTCCTCTTCTGCACTCCACACACACCAGACACAAATGCAGGCTCATTGGAAAGCTGCTGAAACAAGAATTGGCACTTTTCAGAGATGGGAACAGAATCCAGAGTCTCAGTAATATTCCTACTTACAGTGTTCAGTTAACAAAACAACAAAACTAGCTAAGGTGTCTGGGGAAGATGGCTCAGTGTTAAGTACTCTTGTTGTTCTTCCAACAGAGCTGAGATAGTTATTAGCAGCCACAATGGCCAGATCCCAACTGCCTGTGACTCCACCTCTTAGGAATCTGTTACCCTTTTCAGAACTCAGTCACCTACACCCATAGGCACATACCAGATAACGTAAATAATACACAGCCACATATAATGTAAAAGCAGTAAAAATATAACTTTAAGAAGTGACTAGGGCTGTGGGTGGTGGTGTGCATGCTTATAATTTCAGTATTCAGGAAGCAGAGGCAGTTTGAGTTCAGCCTCGCCTGCATAGTTAATTCCAAGAGCTACACAGTAAAATCCTGTTTCCAATAAAAAATATTCACACATACAATTTAAACCTATTTAAGAATACATTTTTTAAAAAATGAAGAGGAGCTGGAGAGATCAGCAGTTAAGAGCACTGGATGCCTTTCCAGAGTTCCAGCACCTACATGATAGCTTGCAACTGTCTATGATGAGATCTGGTGTCCTCTTCTGGTATACAAACATGCTTGCAGACAAAGCACTCAAATACATGGAAAACTGTGATGGTTTGTATATCCTTGGACCAGGGAGTGGCACCATCTTAAGGTGTGGCCTTGTTGGGATAAGTGTGACCTGGTTGGAATGGGTGTGTCACTGTGGGTGTGGGTATAAGATCCTCACCCTAGTTGCCTGGAAGTCAGTTTTCCACTAGCAGCCTTTGAATGAAGACATAGAACTCTCAGCTCCTCCTGCGCCATGCCTGCCTGGATACTGACATGCTCCCACCTTGATGATAATGGACTGAACCTCTGAACCTGTAAGCCAGTCCCAATTAAATGTTGTTTTTTATAAGACTTGCCTTGGTCATGGTGTCTGTTCACAGCAGTAAAACCCTGACTAATACAGAAGTTGGTACCAGAAGTGGGGTATTGCTGTGATAGGCCTGACCATGCTTTTATTTGAAAGAATGTGGATTTTGGGACTTTGGGTTTGGAAAGCAGTGGAATGCTTTGAATGGGGCTTAATGGGTCATCCCAGTAGGAATATGAAAGACTTTGTTGCTGGGAGTGATTTGAACTGTATTGACCTGGCCCAAGAGATTTCAAAGGAGAAGAATTTCAGAATGTGGCATGAAGACTGTTTTTGTGGTATTTTGATGAAGAATGTGGCTACTTTTTGCCCTTGTCTGAAAAGTCTGCCTGAGGCTAAGGTGAAGAGACTCAGATTAATTGCATTGTCAAAGGAAGTTTCAAAAAAGCCCAGCAGAGACTTTGTTCTCTGGTTAAGTCTTATGAAGAGAAGTTTGAACAGGCATAGCAAGCTTAGAAAGGAAAAATATAAAATATATGGTTCGAGTATTAAAGGAGTACCAGGAAGTAAAATGGAGCAAAATCTTGTGTTCTAGGAGATAACAGATTAAGGGAGTGGGACCTTGGGACAAGATTCTACCCAGCTTTATTAGATCCATGCATGGTGGTACACACTTTTTTTTTTTTTTTTGCAATTAAAGTTTTTAATGTATTTTACATTTCTTTTTTTAAAATATTTTTATTAGGTATATTCCTCATTTACATTTCCAATGCTATCCCAAAAGTCCCCCATACCCTTCCACCTCACTCCCCTACCCACCCACTCCCACTTTTTGGCCCTGGCATTCCCCTGTACTGGGGCATATAAAGTTTGCAAGTCCAATGGGCCTCTCTTTCCAGTGATGGCCGACTAGGCCATCTTTTGATACATATGCAGCTAGAGTCAAGAGCTCCGGGGTACTGGTTAGTTCATAATGTTGTCCCACCTATAGGGTTGCAGATCCCTTTAGCTCCTTGGGTACTTTCTCTAGCTCCACCATTGGGGGCCCTGTGATCCATCCAATAGCTGACTGTGAGCATCCACTTCTGTGTTTGCTAGGTCCCAGCATAGTCTCACAAGAAAGAGCTATATCTGGGTCCTTTCAGCAAAATCTTGCTAGTGTGTGCAATGGTGTCAGTGTTTGGAAGCTGATTATGGGATGGATATCCTGATATGGCAGTCTCTAGATGGTCCATCCTTTTGTCACAGCTCCAAACTTTGTCTCTGTAACTCCTGGTACACACCTTTAATCGAATGCTGATCTCTGCATTTAAGGTCAATCTACAGAGCAAGAACCAGGATAGCCAAGCTTAGGCAGTGAAGGATTTAGAAAACATAAAGCCAGTGTTAATGTAATAGTACAAGGGGATCATGTTCTAGATCTTGTAAGCAGCAGAACTTGGCAGCTTCAGCCATGCGGCTCTGGCTCTAGAGTTAAGAATGGAAGGAACTACTGGGACAATTGAAGCTGGTTAGCTGGAGCTAAGGAATTAGCAGTGATTAAGAAGAGACCAGCAGCCGGGCGTGGTGGTGCACGCCTTTAATCCTAGCACTTGGGAGGCAGAGGCAGGCGGATTTCTGAGTTCGAGGCCAGCCTGGTCTACAAAGTGAGCTCCAGGACAGCCAGGGATATACAGAGAAACCCTGTCTCGAAAAACCAAAAAAGAAAAAAAAAAAAAAAAAGAAGAGACCAGCATCACTGAGGTGAAATTTTATGGGAATTGTTTTCTGGGAGCACAATGAAGCTGTGTTCCAGAGATAGCTAAGGTTGTAGCTATCTCGTGCTGCAGCTGGACTTGGTAATGTGTAAGAATCACCCAGGTGGTACTGGTTTTGAAAGCATGAAGGTGTCATGAAGAACAGCTGAGGCTTAGCACTGTGAGATCATGGAGACCACCGGAGAAGGTGTAGCCTCAGCTGTAGTTGATGGTCGAGGACTGAAGGGGTCATGCAAAGGAGGCTATTGGTGAAGCCTAGTTGGAGTGGAATACCCCAGTGTATTGGAGATGTCAGTACCATGGAGTGATCACCAAGAACTGCAGCCATAGTAGAGTGGATCAACCTGAGCTTAGAGTGCTACAGAGGGCAGAGCTGGAGAAGTGATGCCAGCTCTTAGGAGGAATCTAAAAGATGAAGTGGAATCCCAGACACTGAAACAAGAAGCTGTAACATTGAAATTGCCTTGGAGACTCAAAGATGTTAAAGATGCTAGAGCCGGGGGCTGGTGAGATGGCTCAGTGGATAAGAGCACCCCGACTGCTCTTCCGAAGGTCCGGAGTTCAAATCCCAGCAACCACATGGTGGCTCACAACCATCTGTAACAAGATCTGACTCCCTCTTCTGGAGTGTCTAAAGACAGCTACAGTGTACTTACATATAATAAATAAATACATCTTAAAAAAAAAAAAAAAGATGCTAGAGCCATGGGATACATGCTGAGGAAAGCTGCTAACAGGGAGTGGAAACAGCCCAGGAGAAAGCAGTTTGTTGCAGTCAACAAAGATGAAAAAGGAGTGGAGATCTGAAGACCGCTTTGACATCAGCCATGGAGATGCAGAGTTTGGAGTTTGCCCAGCTGGTTTCCTGCCTTGCTTTGGGGATTACAGTTAATTAAGTTGAATGAATCTCAGAAGAGACCTTGAACTTTGGACTTCAACATTGTTGCAACTGCTATAGACTATGAGGACTTTGAAAGTTGAACTAAATGCATTTTGCATCATGCTGTGTTTAAGTATGGCCCCCATAGAGTCATGTTTTTTAACAAGTCTATGGGGACCAGGGAGTGGAATGTGATGGTTTGTATATCCTTAGACCAGGGAGTGGCACCATCTTAAGGTGTGGCCTTGTTGGAATAGGTGTGACCTGGTTGGAATAGGTGTGTCACTGTGGGTATGGGTATAAGATCCTCACCCTAGTTGCCTGGAAGTCAGTCTTCCACTAGCAGCCTTTGGATGAAGACATAGAACTCTCAGCTCCTCCTGCCTGGATACTGACATGCTCCCACTTTGATGATAATGGACTGAACCACTGAACCTGTAAGCCAGTCCCAATTAAATGTTGTTTTTTTATAAGACTTGCCTTGGTCATGGTGTCTGTTCACAGCAATAAAACCCTGACTAATACAAAAACATAATACAAATCAGTGAGCTTAGCATAGTGAGGGACCCGTCCCTTTAATCTCAGCATTTGGAAAGTGAAAGAATGGGATCAGAAGAGAAGGGCCAACCTTGGCTGCATAGTGAATTAAAGGCCATTCTGTGCCTCAAGAAACCCTATCTCAAAAAAGCAAAGTGAGCTAGGCATCCCACAACTGGGAGGTAGAGGCAATGAAAGAGTAAACTCAGTGCTCCAAGGTATGCTAATCATAAAGCAGATAGCACATTCCTTCCTCCACCCACCCGCTTCCTGGGTTCAAAGAGTGTTAATTCAAAGAAACTCACCCTGACCAATACTGGAACCTGCAATGCAAATGTGCTATTGTTAGGGGCTCTTAGAAACTGTCTTGAGAGTTAACTATTACCAGGTATTCCTTGTGACACCTGTGACTTTGTACTTCCTTGTGACTCTTAACTGGTATTTTTGGTATTTTCCAACAACGCCCTTCCCACCTCCTTGAGTTGTGGTTTTTTCCTTTAAATACCCCCTTACTCAGCTACTCGGGGCGCCACGGTCCTCTACCCCTGCGTGGTGTATGACCATGGGCCCGAGAGCGCTCTTGAATAAAAATCCTCTTGCAATTTGCAGCAAGACCGTTTCTCGTTGGTGATTTTGGGGTGTCGCCTCTCCTGAGTCAGAACGTGGGGGAGTCCTCACGTTGTGGGTCTTTCAGCAGGAGGATCTCTGTAAGTCTGAGACCATTCTGGTCTATATAGCAGGACATTTTGCTACATATAAGCAAAATAGTAATTTGGAGACAAACTCCTATAGCCCAGGATGATACTGAAGTCCCTAGTAGCTGCATCCTGATCCCTTTGCTCCCATCCCCAATTGCTGGGCTTACAGATGTGTGCCACCACACCACAGCATACCGCAGTTTACACATTCAACCCTATGCCTCAGGCTTTAGTTACATTTAATAGGGTTCTATAGAGAGGCAGAATAAGGGAAATGTATATATAATTTAATATATACATAATACATTAAGAAAATGTATTAAATTAGTTAACATTTTTTAAAAAGTAGCAACAGTTGGCTCACACTTGAGAGGCTGAGAACAGGAAAGTTGCTTGGTCTTTGGGGCTGGTGGCCTTTGCCATTGGAGTTGCCGCTCTGGGGCTCTCTCAGGCTAGAGAGGTTGATAGCTGATTAGTCAAGGATGAGTGTCTCAGCAGTTTCAACCTAGCATAGAAAACCTGAAAGGTTCCTGGAGAGCCATTGATCCTTAATCAGTGACAGAAGCCTGGTAATGCTGAGTCTGACACCAGCAAAGCAATCGGCAGCAGCAGCAGGATAAACCAACCCAGCAACAAGTGGGAAGGCCCAGTGAGCAGAGTAACTGCCACACCCTTTAAAATGGGTGGGAGTGGGTCTTTTCACGTCAATTAAAGCAACCAGGACAATTCTGAGGAGTGATGGCACAAGTCTATAATCTCAGCCCTTTAAATGTTCACCCTCAACTACATATGGAGTTTGAAACCAGACTGAACTACAGAGACACTGTCTTGACCCTCTCCCAGCTTCCCCTCAAAAACTTTAGCTGGGCAGTAGGGGTGCACACCTTTAATCTCAGCACTTGGAGGCAGAGACAGGAGGATCTCTGTGAGTTGGAGACCAGCCTGTTCCAGAGTTAGTTCCAGGACAGCCAAGGCTACATAGAGAAACCTGTCTTAAAAAACAAACAAGGGGCTGGAGAGATGGCTCAGCGGTTAAAAGCACGGTACTGCTCTTCTGAAGGTTCTGAGTTCAAATCCCAGCAACCACATGGTGGCTCACAACCATCTGTAATGAGATCTGATGCCCTCTTCTGGTGTGTCTGAAGATAGCAACAGTGTACTTACATATGCTGGAGCATGCCAGGCTGGAGTGAGCAGATGGCTCACAACCATCTGTACAGCTATAGTGTACTCATATACATAAAATAAATAAATCTTTAAAAAGAAAGAAAAGAAGTAAAAGAAAGACCCAAGCCAATGTGGTTTAGTTATGGTTTGGCTCAGCCCTTAACACAGTTTAATTAATTAAATTAATCCAAGAGCTTGTAATGAAGATCAAATAAAGTCAATCATAGGTCAAGAGGCAGAGCATGCAACCAGTTGACAGGAAATGAACATATCAAAAATTATAAAGAGTAAAAGGAAGTGAGGAGTTTTCCTCTGGGACATGAGTTGAGGAAGGCAGCCAGCTGGGTATTTTCTCTGCCTTTCTGAGCTAGTAGGCTTTCACCCAGCATTCAGCTCCTTAGTCTTCATTTGGTAAAATCAAATGACTGGGATTTTGTTTTAAAAACAATATTTTGGTACTCCAACTTGTGGCACAACCGCACAGGTCAGAGAAATCACTCCAGCTGTAGACAAACTGAGAACGATCAGATTTGAAAAAAAACCCAATGTGAAAAGTACTGAAAAATGCTGTACAAGAAAAATTAGCCATGATAATACAAAGGCTTGAGACAAGAGGCAAAAATTAAGAGAACATTAAAAAGTTAAGTGCTTAATTGTGAACCTATGGTACCTAATGAAATTGAGGATCAAGACAGACAGCCAATTGACAATGGGTAAGAGGCCCAGCTCACTGGTATGGAGCTGGGCATGGAATGAGACTGCCTAAATGTCTAGTTCATGTGTGAATTCATAAAAATCTAATCATAACTTGATAAATAGGGCCAGTAAGATTTGCTGAAAGACACTGGACTGTTGGGGAAAAAAAAATGCTCCATTAGATCAACCTGTATTGATGATGTTTTAACAATTTGATCAACCTGTATTGATATTTTAACATCAGAATGGAACTCTGGGAACGTGTTAAGTTGCCTATGAAAGACTATGGATGCCATCAAAATTGATAAAGATCTGAGCAAGAGAGGCTTCCAGGAGAAAGGCAGGATTCAAGAGGCTCAAAAAGACAGCAACGCAGGTGACACAGAAAGCTGACCCTCCCTGCGCCCCACACGTGGAGACAGGTCAACGAACCAGCTGAAGGACAGATAGTTTCTCTGACTGGCAGGCTGAAAACCTTGCTGCTGAAATTCACATTTGCTGAAGGACAGATGATCAGGGCTGCAGTTATGAAGGATCATCATATCCATGGAGCTTCATAAGGACGCTGGGGCTGCTGTTTGTGGGACTGATAATTGTTTATGTTGTAGAAAGTTGAACTGTGTACAATTTTTGCTTACTCATAGAGAAGGAAATTTTGCAGATTTGATCACACTGTCAAACTTCAGATTGTGTTATTCACTGAAAGAAAACTGCTTCTAGTTGTGGTGTGGCTCAGCCTTTAGTATACACCTTTAATCCCTCTGGCTGGAATACAGACACACCCTTAGTACATTTCTTTAATTCCCAAACAATGAAGATAAAGTTAGTTTGTAGAAGAAAGGACCCGTCAGGCGGTGGTGGCACACGCCTTTAATCCCAGCACTTCGGAGCAGAGGCAGGCGGATTTCTGAGTTCGAGGCCAGCCTGGTCTACAGAGTGAGTTCCAGGACAGCCAGGGCTACACAGAGAAACCCTGTCTCGAAAAACAAGGAAAAAAAAAAAGGACCCATGTTTGAAAGTGATGTCTAGTTGAGTGGGAGACAAAGTGATGAATCAGAGAAAGATTTGACAGAACAGGATCTGCCCATCTCTCAGAGGAGAGGAAAGAGGCAACATGAGAGGGAGCAGCACAAAGTGGGAGGAGGCAGATTTACCAGAACAGTTGGACAGAAGCAGGTTGCAGAGAAAGAAAAGGCTAGGCATGGGTAAAGATGGAACAAGCCAGACAATGAGAAGGAGCCAGAAAATTAGAACATATTGTCAAAGTTAGTATGAGGCTAAGCAGAGCAATTCAAAGGCTCAGAAACAATCCAGATTGAATCAGATTTGAGCCCAAACAGCTGAGTTGACTAGCCTGAAACTTGGAAGAAACTTGGGAAGAACTAGAAAGAATGAGCTTATTCAGCAGTAAATCTCAGAGGCTGAAAACATTCATTCTAGGCCTAGATAAGGTTGTCCAGAGACTAGAGGCTTCCAGGTCTAGGCCTAGGTTAGCAGACTGGGGCAGTAAGCCTCAGTCAGAGATGACAATTACAGCAGGCGAATCAATTACTTTTACATCTTCCCTCCAACATGGTCTTGAACTCTTTCTCAGCCTCCCAAATAGGTCAGAGTTAACAATTTTAGACTTGGTTGGGCAGTGGCGGTGCACGCCCAGGGGATTGTAGGACAGCCAGGGCTACACAGAGAAACCCTGTCTGGAAAAAAACAAAACCAAACAATTTTAGACTTTTAATCTAAAATATTTTTTTGTTTTGTTTTGGTTTTTGGTTTTTCGAGACAGGGTTTCTCTGTATAGCCCTGGCTGTCCTGGAGCTCACTTTGTAGACCAGGCTGGCCTTGAACTCAGAAATCCGCCTGCCTCTGCCTCCTGAGTGCTGGGATTAAAGGCGTGCGCCACCACGCCCGGCTTTAATCTAAAATCTTACACTGGGTTTTTTGTTTTTGTTTTTTTTTTCTTGACATAGGGTCTCCCTGTGTCAGAGCTGTCCTGGAGCTATGTACACCGGGCTGGCCTCAAACTCACAGATATATTCTTTCTGCCTCCTGAATACTGGGATTAAAGGCATCTGCCCCCAAGCTTGGACATAAAGCTTAGTGACATTTACAACTACCACATTAAGAAGACCAGCACCTTGCTGAGTACCTTATAATCTCATTTGAATGAGATTGCCAATGAATAATCTCATCTAACAGCCTTTAGGTGTGTCCTTTATTCTAGGGTATGGGATGCAACACCTATATTTTAAAAGTGAAATTCATATTTAGACTTAATTCACTTTGCTAATGAGGGTGTGGAGGTAGTAGAAGTAGCCCAGAGAATAAAGAAGTGATTAGGTGAACAGCACACATTTAGTCTTCTTTGGTGGAAATGGGTTTTGAGGGTAATCCAGCACTTGGAAGGTGAGGCTGGAGGCAGTCTTGTATTTGTAGTGAGTTTGAGGCCAGTCTTGGAAACAAAACATTGCCTCAAACCAAAAAAACACCCCCTTCCAAAACCCCAAAACAGAACCAAAAAAAAAAAAAAAAAACACTGAAAAAGGAGAAAGTTCATAAATTGCAAAAACATTTTGTAATTTCTGGGTTTACTTCTATAACTTTCCATTATACGCACTAGATAACTTTTTATTTTCAGTTAGCCTTTCAGAAACCTATGATTATATGGACTCTCAATTTGTTCTGTGCTCGGTATACCATCGGCTCTCATTGTTTTATTCCAAGATTTCTTTACCCTTTCTTTTTGTCTTTTCTTTTGGAGCCAGGTTCTTGTTGCACAGCCTAGGCTGTTTGGAACGTTTCAATCCCCTGCCTCGGTAATCCTGAGCCTTATGATCACCATGCCCAGTCTGAAACCAATTTTGTGCTGGTAAGATTTAAATGGCAAAAGGACTCAGCTCTGACAGGATCTTGACAACCCACCTGCACCACATTTGAAGGAGAAACAATATTTACAAGAGCACTCTACGCTTCTACGTCTACCTTTCTGCCTCACCTGCTATTATCTGGCCATCCCCCCTCCCTCTTTTTCTACAGATAGTGGCTCAACATGATTCTGTCTTGGGATTTTCCTTTGTTTCCTTTTTGTAAGAACACTTTTACAAAATCAACTCCCCATCTATGTCTCACTTAGGGAAGTCTTATGAAAACTCCCCAGACCCCGTCGCTGGCATAATCACATGCTATCCTACTACGCGTATTACTTCACGTCTATAATGCAGTCTTACCCCTGTCTTCTTTGGTGGAGTGTCAACTGGGAACGCAGTGGCTATTTTTCCTAATTCAGTTATATCCTTTTAAAAACGGCACGTTTTCAATCAGCATTTTTTTTTGAGTAAAGTCATCAAATCCAACTTTATTTCACTTAGCATTATACAAAAAAGAAAAAAGTATACAGCAATCACACTCATAAAATTTTCAAAACTAACAATATAAACTTTCCCACTTCACTGTTGTTTCACCACTGTATGATATCACATTGCCATGACAATCCCTTCTCCAATGCAATGTTACACAATGTTTTAGTAAAAACTAATGTTTTCCAGTTTGTTGCAAATAACAAAACAAGTCCTAACCTGACAAGTGACAGTTACTTCTGTATGCAGTTAACAAAAAGCATGGCACAAAGCACTGTTTAGTTAAACAAACATTAGAAAAGTAACAAAAATAGCCTCCATTCTACTAATGTATAACAGGCCAAGAATGGATGCATGCTGGTTCTGGTAGGCTATGAACTCTCTACTGATTAGGACCCTGACTGTTTTTCAAACACAACAGAACAGACTCAACTACACATTAGAGGACTTTTGGGATGGGGCCTTGGAATGAACACCCTTGCCTTGAACTCTACTTCTTGGCACCCCTCCTGCCTGATCTCTAAGAGCCAACTGGTAGAGATTAGGGAAGGCACTAGGGACTGTGCCATTGACTTTAGCTAAAACTTTCAGGACTTTCATCTTGGTTGTTTCAGCATGGGCTCTGGGTCCCCACAGGAACTCATAGCTTGGGGGATCACTGCCAGGTACCTGGCGGTACTCCAGGTAATTTTCCTGCACTACATCTCTTATAAACTCCTCAGGCTCGCCAAAGATCAAGTGCTTCTTCCCAGCATATACCCCCACTCCATGCAGAAATTGCCAGACCTCTTGCTCAGTGGCACGGTTACCCTTCATGAAGATCACACCTAGGACAGACATTAGGAGACCTGTCCTAGGCAACCCCCAGTTACTACTCAAACTTCCCTCAGTGGAAAGACCCAGTTTGCCCACCAGCAAATAGGAATGAGTGCTGGGATCAATTTCCTTCAACTCAAGACCAAAGACCAATTCTAGGCGTGCAGAAGTTCTCCTGAGGATCTCAGGGAATTGCTCCTTATACTTCTTGTTAACTACTGCCAGCATTTCACTTCTTGTAACTGCTTCTTTCATCTTAAATTTATCTAGCAGGAATTCTATCAGCACACTAGCCTTCCTCATGATAGGATCTTTCAGTGTGTGCTGAATGGAAGTCCCTGCCTGGGTGCCATCTGAACTTTTTGTATCAGGCAGGACAGTAGCATTTCTACCACCTATACCAGAGCCTGTGCAGGATACACCTGCACCAAAAGATCCAGGGTTTTTCACACCCTGAGGAGCAGAACCACCAGGGAAGCTGGACCCAGCACTCAGGTCAACAGGAGAAGACCCTGCTTCCTCTGCAGTGGGCTGAACTACTTGAACCTCCCTGCGTGACTGCTGTCGTTTAGCACGGGAGCGGCTCTTACTCTTTTGACCCCTAGGCATGTTGACTGTGCTCAGGACTGAAGTAGAAGAGCTGACAGGCAGGAATCAGGACTTCCGAACTCGTGGATCAAGCTCTTTTCTGCAAACCCTAGGATTGTTCTCTTCAGACTGGCGTCCAAGCCTCTCCTGTCTCAATCAGCATTTCTTATAGAATAATGAGATCAGCTTGGAATTTCAGTCAAAAGTGCTATCTAGACCAGTGTTTCTCAACTTGTGGGTTGCAACCCTTAAGAGGTCAAACCACAGGTTGAATAAGATCATGGGAAAACATATTTGCATTCCGATTCATGACACTAGCAAAATTACAGCCATGAAGTAACAACAAAGATAATTTTATGGTTGGTGGGGTCATCATACATGAGGAACTCTATTAAAAGCGTTTCAGCATCAAGAAGATTAAGAATCATCCAGATTCTAGATGGAGCCCACAGTCGTGTGTGAAAACCCATTTGAAAGACTCGAGTTTTAAGCGTACAGGATCACTGCCCACATCGCGAGGAAGGGAAGGGTTAAGAGTCTCCTTCATAGGTCCAAGGGCAACAGGGGCTCCCGCTAGCAAAGTGACCTAGGAAGAGAACCTCGGGGACACTCCGCGAACCTCCGAAAGCACCGGGACCAGGCTGGGTCTGGCCATCGGGAGCGCAAGGCACTGGCTCCCGCTCCAGCGCGCCAAGCCGTTAGCACCGCCCCTTCCCGCCGGCTCCACCCACCGCCGCCTAGTCGCTAACCCTGGCCGCTGGGTGCGCGGCGCGTTCTTAAACCCCGCCTCCCAGGCCAGGGCGCGCTCTCCTTGTCGCCCGGCTCTAGGCGGTTCCGTTAGCGGCGGGAGGGAAAACCGCCCCCGGCGTCCCCGCCTCCGCTGCTAACGCTTTCCTCCCTACTCCCCCTGCGACCACCCCGCAGCCCGCTACGGAGGCCCCCGAAGTACAAACGTCCCCCACGCTCCGAGCCCCATCGGAGGCTGAGTCCAGTCTAACTCCTCGGGCCCTAAGCTCATTTTTTTTTCATTGTTTTTTGTTGTTGTTGTTTCTTGTTTTTCTTTTGGTCAGGAATTCGCTCTGGTGAGTTCCCTAAGGCGGCAGAAACTTCAGCCTCTTCACGGTAGTAAAAGTTGGTTTCCCCTCCCCCGCTGCCGCCCAGGCCTCCCGCATTCCTTCCCTCCCGCCTCTCCGGATCGGGGCGGGCGGGGGAGGAGGGAGCCAGAGCGCCTGCGCAGGGAGGCCGCTTTCCATCCGGGTCCCTGTCCGTGCGGTGCAGCAGGTCGGTAGGCGGGAAATGGCGACTGGCTGAAGGAGCTGGTTCTGTTGCTGCTGAGGGATAAGCGGGAAAGACACCACCTATTGCGCAGTCGGGACCATCGCCGGAGCCCGAAGACACTTTTCTGTCGTCACAGTGAAGGTAATTCCCTTGGTCCAGACGCTGCCGTTGCTCCGAAGCTCAGTCCTCTCTCAGGGCCGTCTGCCGGGATCTCCTCCCCTTCTCTAGCCGAGCCCTCAGCGGTTCCAGCAACGTCCGTAGGCATGCACTGTTGGCGCCTTGTACGTCCACTGTCGTGGAAGCTGCTCTGGCTTGGACTTTCCCCAGGGAACGGCCAGGGAGCTCACTTCCCGCCAGCTTCAGCTCTTAGGCTGCGGCCTGTGTTGTGATTTCTGGGGTTAGATTTCACTTTGCTACCCACCCCCAACCCCATCTCACGTTCCCAGTCTCTGACCCCGTGGACCCGATAGCTAATTAAGTTAGATTGCCTTTTCGAACCTTCTTGTGGGCCCACGTAATGTTTTTGGTATTTCATTCTTGTAGGGTGCATTAGGGGGGCGTTGCTCTCTCTACTTGAGCTCTTACAGACATCCTTTGAGAATCTGGAAAGAGGTTCTTGGAGCTTCTGTCGTTTTCTGTACTGCTAAAATGTTGAGTTGACATTACTACTTTTTAAAGTCAAGTGTGGTAGTAAAAACCAGCGTGTGTAGGAGGCCTCTGATTTCCGTAGTGGTTAGTTAAGGGTGAATCTTAATTCTATTTAGCATGTTGTTTACGTTGGGTAAGTCCGTATGAGTTTACCTTTGCGTTCTTGACCAGGATTCTGTGATAAATAATTGCATAAATAAATAGTGTTTATTTACTTCTCGCCCTAGTGGTAGCTGGATGTGTGAATGACGTTAGGCACTCTCAGAGTACCTCGGAGAAACCTACTGAGATACTGCCAGGAAACTACCCTAAGCTCCTGACATGAGTATTCTTAGATGCTACTCCAAGGCAAGGCAGGGAGTGTTATCTTTCTCATGCTACTAAGACAATACCAAGATTACGGTTACATCCATATACAAATTAGTGCCTTGAAATGATAGGCTTATCTACATGTTTTAGATTGTAGATTGCCTGTTACTTTGATTCATGAAATGCCAAGCTACACATTTGTGTTTGTGGTCCAGCAATTATCTCTATAAAAGCAGTGACATGGCATGTGGAAGCTAGTTTTTACTGGCTTTTGTTTTGATTTTTCTTTTTTTAATAGAGTTTCTCAATTTTTTTTCAATGGTTTGGTCATGTCGAGTTTGGGGCATTATAGGTGTTTTCTCCCCTGGAATAAAACGGAAGATTAAAACATGGCTTATATTACATATTAGTTAATGTTTCTCACTCAGTAGCCTTCTGCTTCATAGGTGCAGCCTAAAGTACTTCACTTGCTGTTCACATGTTAGGATTAAATTTCAGTAATAAGCAGGCACATGCAAACATTATAGTTTTTATTTGAAAGACTTAGCCCAAGGTCATAAAGAAAGTCAAGGTAAACATAGCTCTTATATGAAGTAGATTTAGGAGTGACCTGGGCCTCACTGCTCTTTCCTCACTGCTGCTTGATTTCGGGGTTTGGGGAGTGAAAGTTTAGACAGCCTGAGTCCTTGTTGAGTCATTTCATTTTAAAATGGGACCAATTATGTTACTCAGAAGAATTGGGATAAATTATGTCTGGTGCAGGCTTTCTCTGTGTTTTAACAATGTTTTAGGGGTAGGTTTTTTGATAAAATTTAGTTTATAGGTAGCAGAATCAGTATTGTACTACATTCAACTAGACCCTATATTCTTTTTTTGTTTAATTTTTGTTTTGTGAGACATGATTTTGTGTGTGTGTGTGTGTCACAGCTCTGTACTGGAACTCACTTTGTAGATCAAGGTGGCCTTGAACTCACAGAAATCCAACCTGCCTCTATCTCCAGAGGCCTGGGATTAAAGGCAAGCGCCACCACAGCCAGGCCAGTCCCTATATTCCTAATAGTCTCCTATGCATGATTTGAAAGGATGTGAAAACTGCCAAGTGCTATCTAGTCTTTTTCTCATGTGTGCTATAGTTGTATTGCAATAATAGGATTGTGTAGGAATACTAAATAGGATAGGTATATTTTAGAACATTCAGTTGTGCATAGTGCTGGTGCCTTACAGACATTTCATTTGAACTAGTGGTGCTATTTTTCCCCTGCTGTTAGAAAATTGATGATTGGGGGCTGGTGAGATGGCTCAGTGGGTAAGAGCACCCGACTGCTCTTCCGAAGGTCCAGAGTTCAAATCCCAGCAACCACATGGTGGCTCACAACCATCCGTAACAAGATCTGACTCCCTCTTCTGGTGTGTCTGAAGATAGCTACAGTGTACTTACTTTAATAATAAATAAAATCTTTAAAAAAAAAAAAGAAAATTGATGATTGATAAAGTTTTATCTTTTCCAGATTAATCTAGCCTATTCCAAGGTTGTATTTGATCAGATGGTTTCTTTGTAGGATGATTTGAGCAAAATCTGTCTGGATATGTAGTGCAGTGGTAAAGTGCTTGCCTGGCATTCAGGAAACCCTGGGTTGCTAAATCCCCATCGCCAGATGAGCTGGTTCTGGTGGTTCCTGCTGTAACTTACCTCAGGGAGGTGGAAGCAGAGAATCAGAAGTTCATCCACATCCCAGCTATAGTACACATTCGAGGCCAGCTTGGGCTACAGGAGGCCCTGCCTCTACAAGAAACTTGAACTTGCTCAGAAAGGATATACTGGACAGGCTTGTAACTAACTGCAGAATCAATTGCTGATTGATAAAGTAGTATTATGCTAACTTAATAATAATAATTCGCTATGCTTTTGATTGATAAATCAAAAATATATAAAGAATATAGTGGTTTGCCAGAATTTGAAAAGGGGCAGCATCTCATTTTTTTGTATTTGTAATTTATCAAGTTTTTATGAAAATATAAGGGAAGAAGAAAGGTACTTTAAGTCATGTATCAAGTGTGTGAAGAGGACCTCATACATGGTGCACTCGCTCTTAAGTTGTTTTTACTAGTTAGATTAAAGTTGCCAAACCATTTTACACTGGATTGGCTACAGGAAGTCATTTGTGCTACATTGAAAATGAAGTTGCTTATTTATATACTTGTTTGTTTTTTAGTGAGACAGGGTCTGGCTATATAGCCCAAGCTTACTCAAACTCCAGATCCTTCTGCCTCAGCCAGGAGTGCTGGGATAAAAGGTGAGTGCCACTACATCCCAGAATTAGGCTATTTAACAGGCATGGAACTTGCTAGAAGGAGCAATTTTGACTTCAGTTCTTGTTCACTTTTCTGACATCTTTATGCCCTAACCTAAGCTAGATGTATCCACTAATGTTTGTATGAGTATATATGCTTTTTCTTCCTTAAGAAAAAGTGCTGCTGCTATATAGCCCTTGCCAGCCTGAAACTTGCTATATACACTAAGCTGGCCTTGAACTCACAGAGATCCTCTTGTCTCTGCCTTCTAAGTCCTGGGATTAAAGGAGTAAGTACATCACGACAGCTATTCAATACATCCATTTTAAATTTAAACTGTATTAAAATTATTATTGAACCTACCCATAGGTAGACCTAGGTGGTTGAGATTTTCTTGAGAAATGTCTTGTTCGACTTCATTTATATATACCAAGTCTTGTGGAATTCTCTCTGAAATGCAGTGCTTAAAATTATAAATTCAGCTGGGCAGTGATGGCACACGCCTTTAATCTCAGCACTCGGGAGGCAGAGGCAGGTGGATTTCTGAGTTCGAGGCCAGCCTGGTCTACAGAGTGAGTTCCAGGACAGCCAGGGCTATACAGAGAAACCCTGTCTCAAAAACAAAGAGAAAGAAAAGAAAAATTTCAAATTCAGCTGGGTGTGGTGACAAGCATCTTCAGTTGCAGTTCTTGGGAGGAAGAGGCAGGTGGATTGATGTGAGTTTAAGGCCAGCCTAGACTATATAGCAGGTTCTAGGACAGCCAGGGATATATAAAGAGACCCTATGTAAAAACAAATTACAAATTCTTAGATAAAACATCGTTGTATTTTATTCATAAGTGTAGATTAGCTTGTTAAACTACACATAAGTGAGGGTGAGAGTTCAGAGACAGTGGAATTGAGGAAACGTAAATTTCCTTCTGTTTTTTTGTTTTTTGTTTTCTTTTGCTTTTGTTTTTTTTCCAGACAGGGTTTCTATGGCTGTCCTGGAACTTGCTCTGTAGACTAGGCTGGCCTCAAACTCAGAGATCCATCTGTTTCTGCTCCCCAAGTGCCGAGATTAAAGGTGTGTACTACTGCATTTTAAGGAAAGTTAAATTTTTATATGTTGGTTGTGATCAGGAGATAGATGGGATATAGGAGTGTTGGCTAGGTAAGACAAACGTGATGAAAGTAAAATTTATATAGTGAGAATCTTAGGCCTCCAGGGGCCCTTTGATAAGGAATGGTGAGATTTAAGGGTGGCTTCCAAGGTAAGACTTTATGGACAAATACTTTTTTATTTTGTTTGGTGACAGGGCAGGCAGGCTTTGAATCTTCCATGTAGCAGGGGCTGACCTTGAGGCCCCCCCCCATCCCTCTGCCTCCACCTCAAAAGTGCTTGGATCACAGGCATAAGTCACCATGTCCATCAACAAAATTTTGACATAAAATCATAGTAGAATAGTAGTCTAGGATCCCACATTTCATGATATGCATAGCTTTTCTATAATAGATTGAAAAAGAGAGAGATTGAACATTACTAACATGAGTAATAGTGCTTTGAGCTGGAGTTCCAACAAGTTAGGCTTTCATAATAGCTGCAATAATTGTAGGACAAGCACTTTTTAAAACAAACAAACATGAAACAGTATAGTAGAAAGTGGCACTTGAATACTTTAGAAATAATTAGGGTTAAACTTTAATAATAGCCATTTCTATAGGATCTCACTGTATCTCAGGCTGGCTTTAAACTATATAGATGTGCCCATTTATTTTTTTATTTTTATTAGGTAGTAGAGACGCCTTTTTATTTGAATTTCTTTAGTGACTTGGATAAGTAGGGGAGAGAAAATGGGCAAACTCAACAGTAGAGCATCCGTTTCAGTTTAGGTGTACTAGAGTGTAGATTACTTTTAGCTTTTTCTTTCATGGTTGTGTTAACGATTTTTAAGATAAGGTATGAGTTAGTTAATCATAGAATCTAGACTTAGTGGATAACAATTTTTTTTGTTTTTCCAAAATTCAGTTCATTGTTTTAAAACAGATTTTTTAAAAAATTAAAACAGTTTTACATTCATTTACTGTGTGTGTTGTGTGAACACCAAAGCTATAATTATTTTAAATACTGTGTGTGACTGAGTGTATGTATGAGTTGCTACATGCCACTGTGTACCTGTGGGGATCAGAAGACAACTTTCAGGAGCGCATTCTCTCCTTTCACCATGTTGGTTCACAGGCTCAAACTCAGGTGGTAAGTACACACCCTTACTCTCACCGACCCAAGCAATTCTTGAGGCAGACAGTTGCAATTGTAAATTGTCTTTGATTACCAGATTAATAGTCCAAGTATAGGACTGGCTTTATCTAGGGGGTTCCTTACAATACAGCAATTCACAATAATGGTACAAATATAAACTTAGTTGGAAATTTGTCACAGAGGTCTTCAGTGCACTAATTTCTACCAAACACAAGAAAGAAATGATGCCGGGAGTGGTGGTGCACACCTTTAATCCCAGCACTTGGGGGGAGGCAGAGGCAGGCGGATTTCTGAGTTTGAGGCCAGCCTGGTCTACAAAGTGAGTTCCAGGACAGCCATACAGAGAAACCTTGTCTTGAAAAACCAAAAGAAAAAGAAAAAGAAAAAAGAAAGAAATGATAAACTGCACATGAAGGTTTCTCAGAAAGTTATCAAGACTATATAATTTGTCCTCTTTCAAACAAATATGTTTGCTGAAAAAATCAGCATTACAGTGGCAAATTATACATTGAAGAAAAGAAGGGCAGCCAATAAAGCTGTAAAAAGATTTCAAATCAAGCTTTAAAGGCAAAAAAAGTCAAAGCCAGCCCAGATTGTCTATTATAAAGAATATTTGGGGAAATAAAAGGGCTAGAGGTGTAGATTCATGGCAAAGTAGTTCTTCGTGTACAGGGCCCTGTCTAGAGAGCATCCTGGAGAAAATGCTGTGCCAGTAAGATGGCTCGAACAGGTAGACCTGACAACCTCAGCGCAGTCCCCAAGTCCACATGGCACAGCATTATTGCATTTTACTACACATAAATTTTACCTTTTGGTAAAGTGCTGAGCCAGGCAAGAAGATCATGTGTAGCTCAGCACTGAAAGGGAGATCTCACCAAGTTTGAGATCAGCTTGGGCTACGCAGAGTGAGATTTTGTCTCAAAATACACATATACACATACATACTAAATTATTGTGAATTGCTGCATTGTAAGGAACCCCCTAGATAAAGTCAGTCCTATATTTGGACCCTTATTGTAATCTGGTAATCCAAGATGATTTACAATTTATAATTGCCTCAAAAATTGCTTGGGTCAGTGAGAGGGTGTGTGCTCTCCACCTGAGTTTGAGCCTATGAACCCACATGGTGGAGGGAGAGAAGGCACTCCTGAAAATTGTTTGCAGTGGCCTGAAGGCACTCATACGCACACTCAGTTACACACAAAATGATAAAGAAAATCTTAAAATAATTATAGCTTTGGTAGTAATTGGAAATGGCTGTGATAAAGAAAGGAAAGGAACTTTTTTTTTGCCCGTTTTGTAAGCAAACATTCTTACTGTACTGATGATTGTTCAGAGAGAGAATTTTCTCTTATCTGATCTGTTTGAAATAAATGAAAAACAAATTGGTTAAGTTCAGTAAAGAGCAAAGACTGAGTTGTAGAGTATCAGGTTCTTAAAGTGATGGATTAGATCACTGCCTTCAAGGGTTTTTAGTTCTTTGCAGTACTTCTGCATGCTTAGCAAGGGCTCAACTTCTGAGCTGCATCTCTTAGTCCTTGCCATGAGGACTTACTCTTGTCAAGTGTGATTGAATCTATTGAAGCAGATTATTTAGTGTTAATTTGGTAAGAGCTAAGTGAGAGAGGACCTCAGGGTTTACAAAAGTTTATGGGTGTGGAGGTGGATTTTATTGGTTATATGATACTTGGGCTGAGTTTTAAACAGTGAGGATAACTAGGTAATTAGTTGAAATAATAGTTGTGGTAAAAGCCGGGCGTGGTGGCACACGCCTTTAATCCCAGCACTTGGGAGGCAGAGGCAGGCGGATTTCTGAGTTCAAGGCCAGCCTGGTCTACAGAGTGAGTTCCAGGACAGCCAGGGCTATACAGAGAAACCCTGTCTCAAAAAAACCAAACCAAAACAAAACAAAAAAAAAGTTGTGGTAAAGAGGACAGAAACATAGGTAGAGAGCGCAGTGTGTCAGAGCTATGATTACTGCAGTACAGAGGATGACAGCAAATAACAGTGAAGAAAGACTGCACCTGGAAACCCTCTCTGGGGAATTAATGCAGGTGGATTGTTGGTGCTGACCGTGAGCTCCAGGTTCTGTAAGACCCAGTCTCAGCCAGGCAGAGAAAGACTGAGGAACATAACTGGTGTCCACCTTTGTCCTCCTCACAAGCTCATCAGCACACACGAACACCTACTCCATGTATTTGCAACACACTCTCTCTCCTTCTCTCTCCATATTATAGGGTGATGTATTTGCCAGTGATTTTTGAGTTTAGTTTTTATTGGAAAGAAGTTGATAAGAAACCTGGTAAGAGGAGTAGACAAGTGTGCAGATCAGAGGATGGTTTTAAAAGGAAAGACTGAAAAATTAATACTAGAGGTTAAAAACCGGAGTTTCATAGTTGATTATAGGGGGATAAGGCCAGTGTCACAACTAGGTGGTCGATGGAGTTTAGGGTTTTTTGGTTAGTTGATTACGTTGATGAATATAGGAGAAACAATAAAACAGGAAGAAGATATTTTGGGATGGAGTGAGAAAAATTAATTCAGTTTTGGGTAAGTTGAGTTTGAGGTGGTGAGCTTTAAGTCTGCAATTTTAGATAGTAGTCTAGAAAATCAAGCATTATTAATGTCGCAGTTTATGGTCAACCTTTGAAAGGCTCCTGCAGCAACAACACCTGTAACCTATTTACCTGTAACCTATTTACCTGGGCAGCAGGTAACTACAAAACAAATTTAAGTTGAAAAAAATAAATAAATGTTTTTTTTTTTTGTTTTTTTTTTGTTTTTTTTTTCCATTTTTTATTAGGTATTTAACTCATTTACATTTCCAATGCTATACCAAAAGTCCTCCATATCCACCCACCCCCACTCCCCTGCCCACCCACTCCCCCTTTTTGGCCCTGGTGTTCCCCTGTACTGGGGCATATAAAGTTTGCAAGTCCAATGGGCCTCTCTTTCCAGTGATGGCCGACTAGGCCATCTTTTGATATATATGCAGCTAGAGTCAAGAGCTCCGGGGTACTGGTTAGTTCATAATGTTGTTCCACCTATAGGGTTGCAGATCCCTTTAGCTCCTTGGCTACTTTCTCTAGCTCCTCCATTGGGAGCATAAATAAATGTTTTATGCTGTCTTTATGTCTCAAGTTCTTGGACTTAAAAGTACTATTTTCTTATTTTATCATTTTCGTTAGCTGGTACTAGATTTATTTTACTAAGCATGATCATTTCCCACTCTTCTGTTAAGGGGTGTGTGTGTGTGTGTTTTAAGTGTTATAAAGAGAAATTGTATAGCGGGCTGTAGAGATGGTTCAGGGTTTAGGTTGTTACTGCTCTTCTAGAATACCTCTGTTCCGTTCCAAGCACCCTCATTAGGCAGCTCACAAGGTGCCTGTAACTCAAGCCCCAGAGGCTCTGACATCATCGTTTCATACACATGAAGGCAGGCAAAATACATACACACATTTAATAAAAAGATCTTAAAAATATCTTGTGTTGATTGGTTTCTATAGTGAAGTGAACTGGGCCTTGTATTTTACATAGGGTTTTAACTACATACTCAATTTTAAATATGAGGTTAACCAGCCTATTTATCATTGTAAGGTTTTGTAATTTTTATTTCTTTTGAGACAAATTTTGCTATGTCTCAAACTGGCCCGGAAGTTCTAATCTTCCTATCTTGACCTTCTGAGGGCTGAGATTACAGGTATTTGTACACTATCCCTTGGTTGTGACTAATCTTTTGAGGAATTTGGCCATTTCATCTGAATTGGTTAATGTAAAGATGTTTGAAATTCTTCATAATTCTTTCTAAGTCTACACAGGCTCTGTTGTAATTTTCAAGTTTTCATTCCCAATATTGGTATTGTACCCCTCCCCTTATTCTTGCAGTAGCTTGTCAATTTACTGAGCTTTTCTTTAAAAAAAAAAAAAAAAAAAAGTCAGCTTCATTGATTTCCCCTCCATTTTACAGTTCTAGGACCTTATACTTGAGACAAATTTTGCTATGTCTCAGGCTGGCCTCCTACTCTTGACCTCCTGAGTGCTGGGATTACAGCTGTTTACCACACTGTCAGCTAGCTGTTTACCTGAGCTGAAACCCCACCCCCGTCTGAGTTTTTCCATCTTTGTGGAATTTCCTGACAGTTGCTTGTATTTGTTACTGGTGGTGGTGGTGGTGATGGTGGTGGTGTGTACACCTCTATATTGGGGGAGCATGACACAGTGTATGTGGAGGCCAGAGGACAACTTTATGGAGTCATTTCTTTCCTTCTACTTATATGTGGGCTCGGGCTTGAACTTAGGTTGCCAGACTTGTGTGGAAAGTGCTTTTACCCACCGAGTTTTGCTAACTCTTGGAGTATTTTACTGAATGCTGAATATTATGAACAGAAAGTAAACACTGGTATAATCTACTTGGAAAATTGGATTTTTGGAGCTGTGAATGAAGGTGTTTGGGTTAATCAGTTTTGCTGCAGAGGGTACCTTCTTCATGCATCACTGACTTAAATAAGTTTTCTTGTTGCTTTTGCTCAGAATCCTAGTTGGAATGTGGGGAAGTTTCTGCTTTCTGATCTGTTCTTGACTTTAGTTTATTCTCTCTGCCTCAGTGTAAGCACCTGGTGTGCAAAGCTGATGGCAGTTCAGAGCATCTTCTATCCTTCCCTGTTTAATGGTTTGGACTCTTGTTTCCCACAACTGAGGTTGCTCCAGCACCACAGATCTATAATGTATGCTCATGCTAGCCCATGTGCATCCAGTTTATTAATAATTTTAAGGACTGGAGAGATGGCTTAGTGGTCAAGAGCATTTGTTGCTCTTGCAAAGGACTTGGGTTTGGTTCCTTTACACCCATAGAGCGACTCATAATCACCCATAACTCCAGTTCTGGGGGACCCAGACTTCTCTTCTGACCAGGCATGCACTTGGTACATATACAGTACATAAAGGCAAAACACTTGTACACATAAAATAAATAAATCTAAAGAAAAATTAAAACCCTAAATAATTTTATATATTTCTAATTAAAAAAACAGTTTAAATTTATTTAAAAACTTGCAAATAAAAGATTAATTCTGATGTCTGAATAAAACAATTTTAGATTTTTCTCATGTTTTTGTTTTTTGTTTTTTTGTTTTTTTGTTTTTTTTCGAGACAGGGTTCTCTGTATAGCCCTGGCTGTCCTGGAACTCACTTTGTAGACCAGGCTGGCCTCAAAGTCAGAAATCCGCCTGCCTCTGCCTCCCGAGTGCTGGGATTAAAGGCGTGCGCCACCATACCCTCACTTTTTTTCTCACTTTTTTATGGCATAATTATTTCTTCATTTGTTCTAGAGAAGAACCCTTACTTGTTTCCTGTCTCTCCTAAGAAGGGCTTATCTTTTGTTGGATTTGAGATTGATTAGGTACTTCAGGTTCTTAGTGTTCTGTTGTTTTCAGGAAGGTCTTAATTCTTTGGTGATTCACCCAAGTTTTTTATTGTTGGTTTTGGGCTAGAGCAGCTTAATTATTATCAGCTTTCTGTAAGTGAGGCAGAACTCAGTAATAGCAGAATTGGCCATTTCCCTTTCTGGAACTACAGCTTTAAGTCCGACTTTTTTCCCCTTGCCTTCAAGTTGTCTTCTGATTTAGATCAAGGAAAGGGTTCAGGTTGGCCAGATTTATAGTAAAGAAAGAAAACAATGCCTCTTTTGGGCTTGCATGCATTTTCTTCTTAAGGACCTTAAAGTTGTGTGGTTCTGTAGAACAGTCTGGCCTCAGAGCTGCCTCTGTCTCCAGAGTGTTGGGGTTAAGAGATTGGCCACTTTGTCTGCTGCTGACATTTCTTTTTGAATTCAGTCAATTGTTGATCTCGGATGAGGGCCATTCTATATTCTGGATATCATTTGCTTTAGGCGAATAATTTGTACACATTTTCTTCATACGTGTGCATGACATGATATGCATATGGAGCTCAGAGGACAATTTAGGAGACTCATCTCCCACCATGTGGGTCCTGAAGATTGAACTCAGACTGTGTTTTTACTAATTGGCGCACCTTACTGGCCCTTGTACATAGGGTTCTTGGTATACAGATACTTTTAATTTTGATGTCTGATTTATTCTCTTTTGAGACAAGCTTTCATGTATCCCAGGCTGGCCTTCTGCTCACAGAGTTGTCTTCCTCTGCCTCCTGAGTAATGAGATTAAAGGTGTTAGAGTACAGTTAGGTCATTAGGCTTTGGGGGGAGGGGCAAGGGTTTGTTTGTTTGTTTTTTGTGTTTGGATTTTTCTGTGTAGTTATTTTATGGGCTAACTAGTCTCATAAGTGTGTTAATTTACAACGTTGTTTTCTTTTTTTTTCTAAAAATTTTTTTTGAATGTATGTTTTGTTTACATGTGTCTCAGCACCATGTTTGTGCTAATACTTAGGCCTGAAGAGGCCGTCACATCCCTTAGATGGAGTTCCAGATGGTTATGAGCCTCCATGTGAGTGATGGGAATTAAAACTCGGTTCTCTGGAAGAGCAATAAGTGCTTTTAGCTCTGAGCCAGCTCTCTGGCCATCCTTAAAATTTCTTTTTAAATATTTGTATTTGTGTATGTGTTACTGGAAGAAAGTGGGGCCTCTCATATGACCTAGCAGAGATCCACATCTCAGCCCATAAATCCAGTTTTATTATGTGTGGTGAGACTGAACTCTTATCAAAGTGATCAACCCTCTCTTGTTACTCTCACATGGTTATTGGTTTTTAGAATTGTGTTTGTGAAATTCATCAAGTGATGGGTTTTCCTCTTAAGGTCAAAAGGACAAAACCCTTACCCCAGGGCTTACCTAGCTTGTGGTCTCAGATGTGATTAACTGCTCAATAAATATTTGTACAGTAAATGAATGACTAAGTGTGATTTTGACATAGGTAGAGGTAGCACAGTTTTAGAAAGATCATGCACTGTGTTTGGCATTATTCAGTTTTCTAGGAGGCAATATCTCACATGTTGAAGTTATTTGGTAGATAACATATATAAAATAGAATGCCTTTCACTTACAAATATTAGTTTTTTATTTTAGTTCTCTTAGAGATCTGGACTCTTTTAAAGGAATAGATTAATAACTTGTGTTCATTTCTCCTGCAGGTTTACATGTGGCACCCGTAAAAGATGAAGCTGAGAACACGGAAGGCTTCTCAGCAGTCCAGTCCAATCCAGACACAGCGCACTGCCAGAGCAAAGAGGAAATACTCAGAGGTTGATGATAGCTTGCCTTCAGGAGGAGAAAAACCATCAAAGAATGAAACCGGCTTATTGTCTTCAATTAAAAAGTTCATTAAAGGAAGCACACCCAAGGTGATACTTTAACCTCACACCTATGTAAAACACATCATGCTTAGGTTGTTATATTAATAGAGCCCATTTTAAAGGATAATACACATTTTGGTTTTATTTTCAGGGGTATAACATGTGAGGTATTTAATGAAAGTCCAAAACAAACATAACATTGAACTAAAATCATTTAGCTTTCTGCCGTGGTTGTTGTTTTGGTTTTGTTTCTTGAGACAGGATCTCTCTGTGTGTTGTCTTGGCCGTCCTGGAACTAGCTCTGTAGACCAGCTGGCATTGAACTCTCAGAGATCCACCTGCCTCTGCTTCTAAGTGCGTTAGGGTTAAAGGTGTATGCTTCCACCTCCTGGTAGTTGTTTTGTGTTTTTGAGACAGGTTCTTGCTATATAGCCCAGGCTGGTCAAGTATTTGCTAACAAGTTAGCACAGGCTAACTTCCAGTCTTCCTGGCTTAACTTCTTGACAATTGGGGTTACAGGTGCATGCCATTGTACCAGTAGTCTTCTCTGGTTTTCAGCATGGTGTTATGGAAATCAGAAGAGGATTTTTTCATTGTTAATTTTTTTCATTGAGTTATTGAAGAAAGCATTTATTTAGTAGTGTAGTGCAGTGAGCAGTGGGTATAGTATAGCAACAATAGAATAACTACATGCAGCTGAAACAATATTAAAAGAAAGAATGTTTACATTGGTGTTATGGATTGTCATAAGTGATTTAGGAAGTCAGTTACTCTTCTGACCTTCAGGGAAATTGGAATTGGTGCCAAGTGCTTGGTCTCAAGACTTTTCAGACTACTACAAAGTGGAAAAGTAGTTTTAGAAATTTTCATGTATTCTGTAAATGTGCGTTGTTATTTCTGATGTTGACTTTTGGGTTTTTTTTTTTTTTTAAATTTATTTATTTATTATATGTAAGTACATTGTAGCTGTCTTCAGGCATTCCAGAAGAGGGTGTCAGATCTCGTTACGGATGGTTGTGAGCCACCATGTGGTTGCTGGGATTTGAACTCTGGACCTTCGGAAGAGCAGTCGGGTGCTCTAACCCACTGAGCCACCTCACCAGCCCAACTTTTGGTTTTTCAAGACAGGGTTTCTCTGCATAGCCCTGGCTGTCCTGGAACTCACTCTGTAGACCAGGCTGGCCTTGAACTCAGAAATCCGCCTGCCTCTGCCTCCCAAGTGCTGGGATTAAAGGCATGTGCCACCACTGCCAGGCAACAAATCTTTTTTAATTTAATTGTTTTTTGAGATTTGTATTTTATGTGTATGGGTGCTTTGCCTGTGTGTATGTGTGTGTGTGTATATATGTATATGTACATACATACATACACACACACACATACACACACACACACACACACACATACACACACACACACCCCACAGTATACCTATGGAGGTCAGAAGAGGCATTGGATGCCCTGGAATTGGAGTTATAGTTTTCAGCTACTATGTGGGTGCTGAAAATTGACCCAGCTCTTCTTTGGAAGAGCATTCACTGTTCTTAAACATAGCATGTCTTTGAAAGCCCCTTTCTCCAGTTATGATCTTATTTTAGAATAAAGCTTCAGCATATAAGTACTAGCTCCCTTCCTCATTTTTGTTTTTAGAGGTTTTTTTGAGTTACGGTCTCAGTATGTAGCTCTGACTGCCTGGAGCTCAGCTGTAGAGTAAGCTGCACTCTACAGAGACCCACCTGCCTCTGCATCCTGAGCTCTGGGTCTCACTATATAACCGTGGCTGGCATTCACAAGACATCTTCCAGTCTTGGGTGCTGGGACTAAAGGTTTATGCTGCCACTCTGAGCTCTCCTCCTCCATTGTTTACCTGTAACAAAGTACATGAAATTCTCAATCTGTTTCAAATCCATATTTTGGTCCAAAGATTCAATACTTCTCTGATTTCAAAATTTTAAAACTTAGCAAGAACACTCAGAAATTATTTTCATATAGCCTTTCTGCTTTTAGTTCAAAGAGATTTCTAATACTATATTAGAAGTAAAAGCTTCAGTTTTGAAATGAAATGTTGAAATATTTATATCACATTGAAAGCATATTTGTCAATCTCCTAATTATGATCTATAGAAAGAAAATTTTTTATATTATATATGCAAAATAAACCTGACTATAGATAAGACACACATTACTGAACATTGAGCCCAGGGCATCATGCAGTCTAGGTAAGCACTGTAACACAGTTATTCCCTCAGCCCCCATTTCTCCTTTTATTTTTTTAAAGACAAGTTCTCATGTCATAGCCCAAGCTCATCTGATACTCAAAGCAATCCTCCTGCTCCAACCTCCAGACTGCTGTGATTGTAAAGAACTACCATACCCAATTTTTAACTCTGAATATTGTAATGGACTGATTCTTTTCTTTTGTGTGTGTGTAATTTTTAAAAGATGATCATAAAACTTTAAATTGATTTTATGATGGATTTATGTCTCCTAATCTAGAAAAGCATTACTAGATTAATTTTGTTTGTTTTGCTTTGAAACAATCTCCAAAAGTTCTAGCTGGACTGGAACTTTATATAAACCAGGCTGACCTTAAACTCAGAGAGATCCACCTGTTTCTGCCTTCCAAGTGTTGAAATTCAAGGCATGCACTACCATGCATGGCATTGGATAGTAATACTGTAATCCTTAGAATGAAATAACCCATGATACCATAATAAATATTTTATTACACTTTATTTGTTTATTAATTGTATGCATATGTATATGTGTGGATGTATATGTGCTATAATACATGTGTGAAAGTCATAGGATAACTGTGAGAGTCAGTTCTCTTCTATCATGAGTCCCAAGGATCCAAGGCAGGTTGGCTGCAGGAACCTTTACCTGCTGAGGTATCTTACTGGTCCAGGAGTAATAAGCAGATAATCTTCTCTTTTTTTCTTTCTGTAACAGAGCCTCATGTAGCTTAGTTTCAACCCGGCCTCTGTGTATCAGAGGCTGACCATGAACTCCTGATTCTCCAGCCTCTACCTTCAGCTGCTGGGATTATCACCTGCCTTATGGGACACTGGGGATCAAAGCCAGGGCCTTGTTCATGCTAGATAAATACTGAGCCCCCAGTCACTTGTTGGTTTTTTTGAGACCATGCTTTAGCTTGGCTGAATTAGACTATACTATGTAAGCCAGGCTAGTCTTGAACTCTTAAGCAGTCTTTTTGATTCAGTCTCCAGAAGTGTGGGATTACAGGTATAGCTCACCACGCCAAGCTGAGTCAACAAATTAGTTAAGTAGAGATGGAAGAGTTCTCTCTCCTCATCTCCAACCACACATGGTTACTTCATGTTACAGAGATACCTCCCTTTGCATCAGCTTTTGTTTTGATTATGCCCTAAGTTCAGATTCATTACAAAATATTTATTTATCTTTATGCCTAAATTATGTTTTCTTTTATACTGTTCTTTTTTGTTTTTGTCTTTTTTGGTTTTTAGAGACAGGGTTTCTCTGTATAGCCCTGGCTGTCCTAGAACTCACTCTGTAGACCAGCCTGGCCTCGAACTCAGAAATCCACCTGCCTCTGCCTCCCGAGTGCTGGGATTAAAGGCGTGCGCCACCTCGCCCGGCCTTTTTTGCTTAATGTGTATATCAGGCTGACCTCAAACAGACAGTCTTCTGCTTTAGCCCCTCAAGTGCTGGTGGTTACAGGCCTGTCTACCAAGTCAGCCTTTCTGTTAACTGTGTTGTGTGAGGGATCTTGGGGGAAACAGAAGTACTGAACTTTGTTTTATTTCAAAACTTATTTTATGATTGTTTTTGAGTTTTTTTTTTTTTTTGGTAATTCAGTATATATTTTAGAATTAGTTTAGATTATTAAAAAGCTACCACTGCTATTTTAATAAATTTTGTACATCATTCACTTCATTGAATGTGTAGATTATTTACCAAGGATGGACATCTTAGTATGGAGTCTATCAATTCATAATGATGATAATTTGAGCCAGGAACAGTGTTGAGTACCTGTAGTCCCACTGCTTATAAGGCTGAGGTTGGAGGATGGCCTGGGAAATATGGTGAGACTTGTGTGTTTTCAGGAAATAAAAAAAAAAACGGAAGCATGGTGCTGCATTCTAATATTATCTAACCTGGGCTACATAGCAAGGCCTTATCTTAATAAAGAACAACACAGAAAAGACTTGGGTGATGAAGCTAGCCTCAGATACATAGCAAGCCAGCTTGGGCTACATGAGCCTGTTGTCTTCAGGAGGAAAAATAGAAGTATGTATAGTGGGTGATGTGTAAGTTTGTGTAATCCATGATACAGGAGGATTGTCACGAGTTCTAGACCCATACTTGGCTACAAAGTAAGTACCACGCTAGGTAGAGTTCAGTGGGAAAACTCACCAACTAACCAACTGCACAATTATAAGCAGAATTAAAAGTGCTCTGTTACTGAGTTACAGTCTAGCCCAGTGGAGTTAATCTTATTTTTTCTGAATAATAAGGAAGTCTTGCTCTATTTCTACCAATTCTTTTACTAGGTATTTGATGTTTCATAATGCTTTTTTTTTTTTTTTTTTTTTTTTTTTTGGGTTTTTCGAGACAGGGTTTCTCTGTATAGCCCTGGCTATCCTGGAACTCACTTTGTAGACCAGGCTGGCCTCGAACTCAGAGATTCACCTGCCTCTGCCTCCCGAGTGCTGGGATTAAAGGTGTGTGCCACCACGCCCGGTTTTTATAATGCTTTTAACTTTATTTTTAGTACTAACTTTGAGATAGGGTCTCACTGTATAGCTCTGACTGGCCAGGGACTTGCCATGTAGACTTGGGTGGTCTTGAACTCAGAGATTCACCTGCTTCTGTTTTTTTGAGTAATGTGAGTAAAGATGTACATCATGCTGCCCAGCAAATTCTTTTTATGTTTTTAAGATAGTCATGTAGTTACAGAATTCAAAATGTAGTCAGGGACGACCTTAAACTCCCGATCCTCTTGCCTCCCAGCTCCCAAGTCTGAAATTACAGGTGTGTGTTAATACTATGTCCAATGCCTTTTAGTATTCTAGAACGAATGTTTTATTCTTTATTTGTATGAATGTTTTATCTGCATGTTTTTCTGTACTACTTTCATGCAGTGCCTGCTAAATCTCATCTCCCTGGAACTGGAGTTAGTGATGGTTGTGAATCACCGTGTAGGTACTTGGAATTGGATGCTGGACCTCTGGAGAGCAACCAGTGCTCTTAACCACTGAGCCATCTGTCTAGCCACTTATAATTAATACAAATACTTTTAAAAACTCAACGGTGTAGTTGTTTGTTGCTAATACAAAATTCAGTTTATAGGGACTGGAAAGACAGCTGAATAGTTGAGAGCACATCATTTACCTTTATTGGGTACTGGGAATTGAACTCTGGTCATCAGGCTTAGCAGCAAGTATGTTTACTCTCTGAGCTACCTTGTCAGCCTGTTTTCTTTTTCTGTTTTGATGCAAAAAGGAAATTATAATTATTGCCATCTACAATACTAGGTTTTGTCTTTAAAATATAACAGGGTTGGAGATGGTTAGCAGTAAGAGCACTTGCTGGTTTTGGTTCCTACCATCCACATGGCAACTCACAACTGTCTTTAACTGTTGTTAAAGATAGTTTTTGGGTTTTTTGTTTGTTTGTTTTTTCTGCCTGCATGGATACTAGGCATACATGTCCAGACACACCTGTTATGTGCATGAAATAAAAATCAGTTTGGGGGATGGAGAGATGCTCAGTGGTTAAGAGCACTTATTGCTCTTGCAGAGAACCTCGGCTTGGTTCCTAGTATCCAAAACTCTTATCTATATATCCAAGGGATCTGACACCCTCTTGTGACCTCCTTAGGCTCCTGCATGCATATGATGCATTAAAACTCATGAAGGCCCACACACTTTTTATTTATTTATTGTTTGTTTGTTTGTTTTTATGTTTGTTTGTTTGTTTGTTTTTCCCGAGACAGGGTTTCTCTGTGTAGCCCTGGCTGTCCTGGAACTCACTTTGTAGACTAGGCTGGCCTCGAACTCAGAAATCCGCCTGCCTCTGCCTCCCGAGTGCTGGGATTAAAGGCGTGCGCCACCACGCCTGGCTCCTTTTATTTTAAAAGTTAAAATATTTATAGTCAGCCTTTAGGAAATTCATAGTGGTATATATTGTATTATATTTTGTGTATGTATGCCTATGTGGTGAGTGAGTACCACCAACCTACTCCCATACCAGTGTTCAGTGGACAGTTAGTTTTCTCTTTCCATCATATGGACTGTGGGGTTGAACTCTAGAACATCAGATTGGCTTGTTTCCGACTTTACCCGCCATGTCATCATAGTCATCATCATTACTGTTGTTTTATTTTGACTTTCTGTGTATGGGTACTTTACCTGCAAGTATGTCTGTGTGCCACTTGTGTACCTAGTGCCCGTGCAGGCCAGAAGAGGGTCTCAGATCCTCTGGAACTGGAGTTGCAGATGGTTGTGAGCTGTCATGTGGGTGCCTGGTCCTCTTTAAAAGCAGCCAGTTCTCTTAACCAATAAGCCCCTAATTACCGTAGGTTTTTAAAGAGTTACTTGTATTAATTTCCTTTATGTATATGCGTGTGAGTGTGCGTGTTTGTTATAGGTATATGGCATGCCTCCAGAGGATAGAGGAGGTGTCAGATCTTTCTCGAGTTGGATTTTTCAAGTGGTCATGAGCTGTCTGATATATGGGTGCTGGGAACCACAATCAGGTTCTTTGAAAGAGCAGCATATGCTCTTAACTGCTTAGTCATCTCTTCAGCCCCTTTGCTACTGTATTTTAAAAGTACCTCAAACTAGCTGATGAAATGGCTCAGTGTGTAGAGGTGCTTGCCACCAAGAGTCACTCCCAGTGCTGACCTTTGACCTCCAACCATACACATACTACCTACATGCACACATACACAATCATAAATTTTTTTAAAGTACCCAAAAGAAGAACAAAGTGAAGCAGTGAACCAAGGTAGATGAGAATATTGTGTATATAAATTAGGTATCACTTGTAATTTAAAAAATCTAATCTTTATCCAATGACTTTAGTTTGTCTTAACTAAACTAGAAACTATAATGTAGAGCATTATATAGTATTGCAGGAGATGACTCATGCAGTAATGACCCTGGAAATTTACAGATGAGAAAAGTAAGTCAGAGTAATGCTTGGAAGTATCTTTTATTATGTATATGAGTGTTTTACACACACACACACACACACACAGATATGTGTGTGTGTGTGTATGTGTCTGGTTCCTATGAAGGTCAGAAGGTGTTGGATCCACTGGAAATGGAGCTATATATTATATGGCTGTGAGCCAACATGTGGGTGCTGGGAATAGAAACTGGGTCCTCTCCAAGAGCAAAAACTGCTCCTCACTACTGAGTTATTCATCTTTCCAGCTCCCTTGGTAGTATATTTTCATCAGTCATACTTAAGGAGTAGTATAAACAGGCCATGTGCCCATACCTCAAGTAACACAATGAATAGAGTGCTAGGTATGGATTTGGGTGTTGCAGTTTTGGCAATCTGAATACCAGCAGATTCTGTGGGGTTTTCATTCTAGAGATCACAGAAAGGAGCTTTGTTGTTTAGAATAGTTTTTAAAATAAAGTTGGCTGAGCCGGTTGTGGTGGCACACGCCTTTAATCCTGGCACTTGGGAGGCAGAGGCAGGCAGATTTCTGAATTTGAGGCCAGCCTGGTCTACAAAGTGGGTTCCAGGACAGCCAGGGCTATACAGAGAAACCCTGTCTCGAAAAACCAAATAAATAAATAAATAAATAAATAAATAAATAAATAAATAAATAAATAAAATAAAGTTGGCTGAAAAGTCAGAGCATATTGTAAATTTCAGTTATTTCAGGAGCATGGGAAATTTAGGAGTCTTGAGAAATCTTGGATTATCATGTAGAGTAACTATATAAACACTTTAAAAACATTGTCAATCACTCTTCAATGTTAATTGCATTTTGTTTCTTCAGTATATGAAAAACAGGAGAAAGTATGTATTATTTCATTTAAAATGAGAAGCAGAACAATTATACTCAATGAATTTTTTTCCTATTATATCTTAAGGAAGAGAGAGAAAATCCTTCGAAGCGGAGTAGAATTGAACGTGATATAGATAATAATTTAATCACATCAACACCAAGAACCGGAGAAAAGCCTGACAAACAGTTGTCTCGAGTAAGACGGAAAAGTCCAGTCAATGGAGGTTTGTTTATGTTTTGATGCTATCTGTCCTTTGACTGCAAGCAGAAGGCCTCCTCACCTACTGTGGCCTTTGGGGGATACTGAGGGGGCCCCTACCACCTCAGAAGAGAAAGGAGGGGAGGATGGGGGAATGGGGCAAGGATTGTGGGAAGGAGTGACCAGAATGTAAAGTGAATAAGTAAAAAAGGTAAAAAAAAAATTTTTAAAACCTGCTTTAAGGTTGGTCATGGCAGGTCAGTGCCTGCATTCAAGAGGCAAAGGACAGAGAGTTCAAGGCCAGGCAACAAATCAAGATCCTATCTCAAAAAACTACAACAAAACATTTGGAGCTACTTTTCTCTTGTTTTTATAATCTTTGATACTTTAAATTAATATTTTTTGTGCTAAATATTAATTTAAAGTATCAAGTAAAATTAAAAATTATCTTCCTAAAATTTTTTACTTCTATGAATTAAAATGAGTCAAGGCAGAATACTAGATATACATTATTTATCATCCAGTGTAAATGGACTGGGCTAGGACTATGCCTCAGTGGTAGTGTACCTGCATAGCCTGCTCAGTTTCCTATACCAAGAAACGGGAAATGGGTCAACATTATGACAATTTATTTGAAATTATGTATACAACTTTGTGGATCAGATATATTCATTTACTTGACATTCATTAGAGATAGATATCAGGAAAAGTCTGAAATAGCCAATGTCCTAAAAATGTAGACAGCTGGAAGCTTGTATCTATGTATTGGAATTAGTAACTTGTTTGCTTACATGCATCTTCTTTTTTGGGGGGGAGGGGGTCCCAGACAGGGTTTACTGACTGTCCTGGAACTCACACTGTACACCAGGCTGGCCTCGAACTCAGAAATTCACCTGCCTTTTACCTCCTAAGTGCTGGGATCATAGGTGTGCTCCACCACTGCCCGGCTGCATTTTCTTTATTTTCTGTTGTTCTGTGCTGATTTGAAACCTCTCCAGCTTTTTAACTTTAGGTGTAAATCAATGTTGAAAAAAACTCAGTGAATGTTAGCATTTATAAACGTTGTAAATACATTAAAATCATTTGATGTATAAGAAATTGGCCTCAGGCAGGGCATGGTGGCGCACACGTTTAAGACCTTTAATCCCAGTGCGGGGGAGGCAGAGGCAGGCGGATTTCTGAGTTCAGGGCCAGCCTGGTCTACAAAGTGAGTTCCAGGACAGCAAGGGAAACACAGAGAAACCCTGTCTCGAAACTGCCCCCCGCCCCCTCCCCCCAAAACAAGAAATTGACCTCAGGATTCCTTTGCTAAGCACTCATGAATATTAATTATTGTAAGTCTACATGAAATAGTTTGAGAAGAAAGAATTTTAAAACAGATTATAGTACACACCTGAAATGCAGTGTTTTCTGGACATTACTTTTTTTTTCCCTCTTTCATTCTTAGAAGCTGGTAGTTATGAAATGACAAATCAACATATAAAGCAAAATGGAAAATTAGAAGATAACCCTTGCTCTGGTAGTCCTCCGAGGACTACATTGTTGGGGACCATATTTTCGCCTGTCTTCAACTTTTTTTCACCAGCAAATAAAAATGGTAAGTAAAACCCATTTTTTAGACAGTCAAACATTAACTACAATTACAGTTTTCTAGTTTTTAAAGATCTTTTTGAGCTGGGCATAGTGGCACATTTCTTGACTTTGAAGCCAGCCTATCTTTAAAAAAAGTAACCCTATCTTAGGAAAAGAAAAAGACCTTTTGGTTTTACTGGCATATTTTGTCAGAGAGGAGACAGAGACGAGCGTTAAAAAGACCTGACTGAGCATATAACTCTTGAATTTGGACGCTCAATACCATTGAGTTAGAAGAATAAAATGTATAGTTTGAAAGGTGACAACAAGTGTAGAGGTCTATGAAGACTTTAATGTGAAAGAAAAACCAAAGAAGTCACATAGCCTTGTATCTCTGAGACCAAGCATATTCTTATGTTTAAGAACAAGAAAGGTCTCCAGGCGTGGTGGCGCATTCCTTTAATCCCAACATTTGGGAGGCAGAGGCAGGCGGATTTCTGAGTTCCAGGACAGCCTGGTCTACAGAGTGAGTTCCAGGACAGCCAGGGCTATACAGAGAAACCCTGTCTCGAAAAAACAAAACAAACAAAACAAAAACAAAAACAAAAGAACAAGAAAGGTCTGGCAGTAAGAGATTGAAGAGAGACACGAAAACTAAGGGAGGCTATTGACTGAGCTGGAGTCAGAAGAGCAGGTGAGGTGGGGA
Organism: Mus musculus; assembly: GCF_000001635.26. Taxonomy (NCBI): domain Eukaryota; kingdom Metazoa; phylum Chordata; class Mammalia; order Rodentia; family Muridae; genus Mus; species Mus musculus. The sequence continues at coordinate 121,979,723 of NC_000068.7, forward strand.
ACTCCCACAGAAGCACCATAGAGACATTTTTTACTGAGGCTGGAAGGAAGAAGCTCAAACGGAAAGTGAGTACAGATGTTGGCAAAGCATTGTATTCCACTGCATGGCAAACTAAGAGCTATGTGTTAGACTATGTAATTAAGAGGATGTTGGCAATAGTATATATTAGATGGATGCAAAGAACTACAGTCAAAAAACATTAAGCTCCAAAGAAGCTGTGTTTTTGCCTTTATTCTTTGTTTTGTCTATTAGTGAAAAATCAGTTAACTGGTGGCAGTGAATTTTAGATTGTGTATTAGAGTTGGGAGAATAAAAATGTTGGGATTGAGTTTCAGGTTAAGACATACTCTCTTAGCGGAGGGGTTAATATTAAAACACCAAGGGAAGAGGAGTGTTGTATAAGGAAATTGAGATACTGGAAGTTGATTTTGTTATTTTCGTTTAAAATTATACTTGAAGGAAGAAAGCAATAGCATTTCATAGTATGAGAAGACTTGGGTAATTCTTTATTCTCTGTTACTTAAAAGGAATCTCACTGAGAAATTAATCATGTCTTTAAAAATTAATATTATGTCTTTTAAAAATGATTTAGTAAGAGGATTCTGATGGTTAGTAAACCATTTAACCTGTTCTTGGACAACATTTCTCTGGTTGAAAATTGTGGTTGCCATCATGGCTTAATGTATTTAAACTGGAAGATGGAGAGCTAATGTTTATCAAATGACTCATACATGGTACTTGAATGGAAAGTTCTGAATTGTAGTTATTTGACATAGGAGGTGTTTGCAAACTATTTGAGAACTTAACAAAAACTTTGTTCATAACTATTATGTAGCTAGGCCTGGTGACACAGACCTGTCATCTGTAATCCCAAGCTACTGGGGAGGCGCAGGCAGGAGGATTGAATGAATTTTCAAGCCCTGACTGAACTACTTAATGATAACCTTGCTTTAAAAATTGAGTTGGAGGGGCTGGAGAGATGGCTCAGCGGTTAAGAGCACTGACTGCTCTTCCAGAGGTCCTGAGTTCAATTGCCAACAACCACATGGTGGCTCACAACCATCCGTAACAAGATCTGACGCCCTCTTCTGGTGTGTCTGAAGACAGCTACAGTGTACTTTCATATAATAATAAATAAATCTTTAAAAAAAATTGAGTGGAGACTGAGGGTACAGATCAGTGGCAGTGGGCTTGCCTAGTATATGTTAGTCTCTTTAAGTTCAATGCCTTCTATTGAAAGATAAAAAAATTCTTATTCCCCATTGATTACTGAGGTTTTTTATAGATAATTTCAAACAATGGTACCCTCAGTTTAACCTTTGTATGAGTAATCTAAAAATTAAATAAATCATAATGGTGTTTGTGTTTAGCTTTTTTTTTAATATTTGTGCTTTGAAGTGATTCATGGTTTGTTGATAAACAATTCCAGGAACGTCAGGCTCAGATTCCCCAGGACAGGCTGTGGAAGCTGAGGAGATAGTGAAACAACTTGACATGGAACAGGTGGATGAAATTACTACCAGCACCACGTCAGCTAATGGAGCGGCTTACTCAAATCAAGCAGTTCAAGTGAGGCCATCACTAAATAATGGTTTAGAAGAAGCAGAAGAAACAGTTACCCGGGATATCCCACCCCTTACAGGTGAAGAAAATACTCCCTTAACACATCTTATGAATGGTTATAAAAACACAATATTTAATATATTTTTTAATTAGGTATTTTCCTCATTTACATTTCCAATCCTATCCAAAAAGTCCCCAATACACTCCCCCCCCCCACTCCCCTACCCACCCACTCCCACTTTTTGTCCCTGGCGTTCCCCTGTACTGGGGCATATAAAGTTTGCAAGTCCAATGGGCCTCTCTTTCCAGTGATGGCTGATTAGGCCATCTTTTGATATATATGCAGCTAGAGTCAAGAGCTCCGGGGTACTGGTTAGTTCATAATGTTGTTCCACCTATAGGGTTGCAGATCCCTTTAGCTCCTTGGGTACTTTCTCTAGCTCCTCCATTGGGGGCCCTGTGCTCCATCCAATAGCTGACTGTGAGCATCCACTTCTGTGTTTGCTAGGCCCCTAATATTTTTTAAAATGGCTAGATTGATAGTTTTTCATACTTGAAGTTAAAAAGAAGACTGAATAAGATTTGTCCCTGAATCCTGTCATCATATGCAATAGCTTAGACCTTTAAGACTAAAGTGACAGAGGCAGATGGATTTCTGAGTTTGAGGCCAGCCTGGCCTACACAGTGAATTCCAGGACAGCCAGGGCTATACAGAGAAACCCTGTCTTGAAAAACAAACAAACAAACAAAATAAAAACAGGAGAAAAAAAAAAGAAAAGAAAAAAAAAAAAACGACTAACGTGACTGTAAAGAGAGGTAGTCTTATACCTTTAGAATAGTTTGATTTTTAAGTGGAGACCCCCTTGTCCAGAAGAGATTCTTCTACTATCCCAAGCTTTGCAGCTTACTTTGTTTGTTTGTTTGTTTTTTGAGACAGGGTTTCTCTGTATAGCCCTGGCTGTCCTGGAACTCACTTTGTAGACCAGGCTGGACTCAAACTCAGAAATCTGCCTGCTTCTGTCTCCTGAGTGCTGAGATTAAAGGCATGCACCACCACGCCCGCCTGCAGCTTACTCTTAGGTCTTTATGAGGTTCTAACTTAACTGTTACATTCCTGCAGTAGTTGACATTGAAATGTGGATGCAAGATCCGAATTTATTACTTTTAATTACTGTGGTACATGATCATAAAAAATATAAGATCTGATTGTGTTTGTCCTATTCATTATGTAGATCAAGCTGTTTTCAAACTCAGAAGATCCACTTACCTCTGCCTCCTGGGTGTTGGAATTAAAGGGGTGTGCTACCATGTCTTTCTGTGTTCAGATGTTTAAAAAGAAGTGTGGGACTGAGCACTTGGCTTGTTAGAGGGCCTGGTTAATTAACATGTGATGATGCCATGTGTTCCAGCCCCATTACTAAGTTTCAAATAAAATAAGTATAATTATGAAAGTTTTGTAAAGTATAACCTAGTAGTACTAGTATGAAATAAAAAAAAAACAGAAAATAGAGGAAAGATATGCTTTAAATTAATTAACTAAAAGTAACATGTCCCAAATTTTAATTAAGATTATTGAGATTATTAAGATTGTTTTTAATTATTGAGATTAACAAATGAATCACTAATATTGGGAACAGAAGCAAGATAAGGAGACAGAACCTTTGAATCTGAAGCTAGCCTGTTCTGCATAGCCAGCTTCATGCCAGCCAGGGCTACATAGAGACACCCTTTCAAAAGAGTAAAATTAAAAATTGTGGGTAGTTCTTTATGGTAATATGTGAGAATGACTTGTTTGTGGCTTTCTTTCTTTCTTTCTTTCTTTCTTTCTTTCTTTCTTTCTTTCTTTCTTTCTTTCTTTCTTTCTTAAATGCTGGTTACTTTTTTCTTTCCATTTTTTAAAAAAGAGTTATTTATTTATTTATTATATGTAAGTACACTGCAGCTGTCTTCAGACACACCAGAAGAGGGAGTCAGATATCCTTATGGATGATTGTGAGCCACCATGTGGTTGCTGGGACTTGAACTCAGGACCTCTGGAAGAGCAATCAGTGCTCTTAACTGCTGAGCCATCTCACCAGTCCTCTTTCCATTTTTTGAATTTTTTTTTTTTAATGTCATGTTTTTGAGACATGGTTTCTTTGTGTAGTCCTGGCTATTCTGGAACTGTTTCTATGGACCAGGCTGGCCTCTGACTTTGTCTCTTGAGTGCTGGGATCAAATGCATGAACCTTCATGCTTAGCCTAAGGCTAGGCTTAAAACATTAAATCCTCCTGCCTCAGCTTCCTGCTGCTTGTTACTACCCCTAGCTACAGTGATTTTTGTGATGTGAATATTTGACACAGATGATTAAAATAGGCTCCTTGACTATGAACTTTCTATGATTGAATTAAAGAGCCATTATGAGCTGTTTTTATACAGAAAAATTATGATAATGTAGCAAATGCACATTGTGGGTATTTTGGAACGATATGAAAAGACTGACAGAAGGTGACATTCATCTCTTATAGGAGGCTGAGGCAGATGGATCTCCATTGTGGGTTCAAGGTCAGTCTGATCTACATAAGTGAGTTCCAGAACCACAGAGAGACTTCATTTCAAAATCAAAATAAATAAAGTACATAAATAAGCAGATAAGTCAGTAATGTTAATAAAAAGATAATTAGGAATGATAAAAATGCTGCTTTTTATCACTTATTGTGAAGTTTTTTGGAGGTTGTGGTTTCAAGACAGGGTTTCTCTGTGTAGCCCTGATATCCTGGAACTCGCTCTGTAAACCAGGCTGGCCTCAAACTTACAGAAATCTATGTACTACTGTTTCTGAAGTGTCAGGACTTGAGCCTGAGGACTATAGAATTGCTTCTGGATTACTTTGAAGTGGCAAAGTTTGTTTAAAGCAATGATTGCTACACGCATCTTATAAATCATTTTCATTATTTTTGTTGTTTTATGTATATTTGTGTTTCACCTGCATGTGTCTTTGCACTGGTTCCTTCAAAGGCCAGAAGGGCATCAAACCCTTTGGAGCTGGTATTACAGACAGTCATAAACCACCACATGGAAGCTGCAAATTGACTCCAGGTCCTTTGCAGGAGTAGCAAGTTAACTGCTGAGCCATCTCTTAGCTTCCAAGCCTGTCAACTTTTTACAATCACTTAAAAAAAAAAAAAAAACTTGAAATTCTGGACAAATGTACATGTGTTTTCCGGGCTTGTTCTTGTGCTTAGGTTTCCTTTCCTGTGTGTTCTGTTCTATCTCATGCTTTGCTTCCTTCTCCCTCTCCAGTTACTTTTCTTCTTTCAGATTTAGGTGAGATCAGAAATATTACAAGTGTTGCCAACACTTGAAAGATCAAAAGTTTGAGGCCAACCTGATTTAATAGTGAAGACCCTTGTCTTCCCCCTCCCAACCTCCTCCCCCCAGGACTTGTCTGCCTTTATTTTATGCTTAAAATACATATATAAAGAGGGAATAGGGGGAGATCAGGTGAAAAGTAGACTATGCCAAAATGAATACTTGAAATCCTAACCCGAGCTAAGACCAACAGGAAGACACTTGTCTTACACACTAAGAGCTATTAGGGCTCAAAGAGATGACTCAGTAATTGTTATTAGGGACACTTGCTTCTCTTGTAGAGGACCCTGGGTTCAGGTTTACAACATTTATAGCTCCAGTTCTAGGGGATCAAACACCATTTGCCCCAGTCATTCACACGGTGCACATACATACATGCAGACAAAACTATCATACATATAATATAAAACATTTAAGCAAGAAAGAAAAGCCGGGAATGGTGGAGCATTCCTATAATTGGAGCACTTGGGAAGCTGAAGCAAGAAAATGAGCAATTGGAGGCCACCCCAGGCTACACACTGTCTCTAAGCTGATCTGGTCTACCTATTGAGACATCTCTAAACAAAAACAAGATAGTAACTTTCTGTCTATATACTGACAGGAATAGGGAGGGGAGGTATGTGCTATGTGATGTTTTATTGACATGTACATTTTAAAATATTTAAATTAAGCTAAAAAGAGATAGATATCTCCTTTTTTTTTTCCTGGCTCTTTGATACATAAAGTACATTTTTGTATCTACTGTCCTGGTACAAAAGCACGTGAGAACTTCTTGCTTGAAACTGCCTGGTGACCAGCCTCTCTCCTAACAGCCACAGAGTGAGCTTATGAGCTCTTTTTATCCGGCTCATTTGACTTAACGCTCAAGTTGCATCTCTGTTCAGGATTAGTGGACTACTTAAGGAATACTCATGAGTCTTAGATTTTATAACTGTATTTGGTTTGTCATCAGCATCTACTTATTGACTACATGTAAGCACTGTCAAATTAGAAATTGATTGCTCTGGCTTGCTTTTTTTTTTTTTTTTTTTTTTTTTTTTCTTGAGACAGGGTTTCTCCTGTAGCGCTGGCTGTCCTGAAACTTACTCTGTAGATCAGGCTGTCCTCGAACTCTTTGTCTCAAAGATTTACTATTATACAAAATAAACTGTAGCTGTCTTCAGAAACACCATAAGAGGGCATCAGATCTCATTACGGATGGTTGTGAGCCACCATGTGGTTGCTGGGATTTGAACTCAGGACCTTTGAAAGAGCAGTCAAGTGCTCTTACCTGCTGAGCCATCTCGTCAACCCCCCCAATTTTTTTTTTTTTAGTTTTTCTAGACAGGGTTTCTCTGTGTAGCCCTGGCTGTCCTGAAACACACTCTGTAGACCAGGCTGGCCTACAAACTCAGAAATCCGCCTACCTCTGCCTCCCAAGTGCTGGGATTAAAGGCATTCACCACCACTGCCCAGCGACCACTTTCTCAAGAGTGGCACCACCCATTGTGGGATAGACACTTGTACACTAACAGTTAATCAAGAAAGTCCCCACAGAGCTGGGCGGTGGTGGCGCGCGCCTTTAATCCCAGCACTTGGGAGGCAGAGGCAGGCAGATTTCTGAGTTCAAGGCCAGCCTGGTCTACAGAGTGAGTTCCAGGACAGCCAGGGCTACACAGAGAAACCCTGTCTCGGAAAAAAAAGAAAGTCCCCACAGACTTGCCTGTGGGCCAGTCTGATAGTCATTTTCTTGATTGAGGTTCCCTCTTCTAAAAGGACTTTAGGTCTTGTTAATAAAAAACTAACAAGTACACTATTTGGGTTTTTTTGTTTTGTTTTGTTTTTTGTTTTATTGCTGAACATTATCTTCAAATAATAATAGATTTCCTCTCAGTTCATAGACAGACATCTTAATTCTACTTTTTTTTTTTTTTTTAAAGATTTATTTATTTATTATATGTAAGTACATTGTAGCTGTCTTCAGACACTCCAGAAGAGGGAGTCAGATCTCTTTACGGATGGTTGTGAGCCACCATGTGGTTGCTGGGATTTGAACTCTGGACCTTCGGAAGAGCAGTCGGGTGCTCTAACCCACTGAGCCATCTCACCAGCCCATCTTAATTCTACTTAGCCATGTAGTTTGGCATGTTGATAGCAGTAATTTTCTTTGGATGTAGAGTTGTTTATTTTCTTAAATTTGCTTTTAAGTGATCTTTATGAATTATTTATGTGGTTAATCTAAAATACAGGAAGCTCCTTGTAGGAATAATAAAAATGTGTTTTTTGTGACAGATGAGTGAAAGTAATCTTTTCTTTTCTTCTTACTAAATAGCACCAGTAACTCCAGAGAGTGGGTACTCGTCAGCCCATGCAGAGGCCACCTATGAAGAAGACTGGGAAGTATTTGACCCGTGAGTTGTTTCCTGGTTATCAAATTTTCTTTCTTGAACAATTTTTAGTTTCATGATAAAACTGGAAATGTTATTTGTTTAGTAGAAAATCTTACTTTGGATATTGAGTTTCAACTTTTTCTCAAGTCAGCAGCACATAACAAGATACTCTCTCATGATGTTGGACATTGAACTCCACCTCTCATTCATCTGGCACTCCTAAGGCCTAACCAGTACTCTGCATTGTTTAACTTGGGCTTTATAGTTTCTTAATACTATGTTTGCTAGCCTAGGTATATTAGATGCATTTTTAATAGGATATTTCAACATAAAAGCGATAATCTCATGAATAGAGGCATCTGTTTTACAAAGAGCTTGTGATCTTGAGCTGTGGGTATCAGTACTTGGTGAGTTTTTGTAGACACTAATCTGTGTACTTTCTTACATGTTTTCTAAATTAGTTTACTGGGTTAAGTGTTGAATTATTCATGGCTTCATTGCTGTGACCAAATACCTTAGGGAGGGTAACTCAGTATGTTATAAGCAGTCAGTTAAGAATAGAAATAAATCAGAAAGGTGAAAAGACTTCGTAAGTGGGTGCCTTGTGAGCTAATGGCAAAGAAAAACAATATGTCATTTTGGACTTCCTTATTCTAAGCATCAAGGAACTTAATTGTGACATGCAAAGAAATATAAATACCAACCACGGTGTAGAGGATCAATCCGTGATCTTGAGAAGACGCTCCAGAGAATGTTTTACTCTTCTTAGAGCCAAACATGCACTGAAAAAAAAGTCACGTGGTTGGTGTTTGGTGGTCTGCTGCCAGGATGATCCACACAGATGTCTGTCTAGAGCAACGCATTATGTCTGTCTGTGTTCTGCAGTCTAGGAGATGGGTTGAAACAGTATAGTACTTCAAATGGGGGCTTTTTTTCAGACCCATGCAGAGGCCACTTTTTTTTTTTTTTTTTTAAAGATTAACTATATAAAAGTATGTAGCTGTCTTCAGACACTCCAGAAGAGGGAGTCAAATCTTGTTATGGGTGGTTGTGAGCCACCATGTGGTTGCTGGGATTTGAACTCAGGACCTCTGGAAGAGCAGTCAGTGCTCTTAACCGGTGAGCCATCTCTCCAGCCCAGGGAAAACTTTTATACTACCATCAGCATGCAAAAAAGGCTGTCTAAGAATTTGCTGAGTCCTGAGCAGTGGTTTTCAACCTTCCTAATGATGTGACCCTTAATACAGTTCCTCAAGGTGTAGTGACCCCAACTATAAATTTATCTTCATTTTACTACTTCATAACTGTAATTTTGCAATCATAACGATTCCTGTTATGAATCGTAATGTAAATATCTGACATGTAGAATATCTGATTTGTAACCCCTGTGATTTTACTCTTAAAGGGTTATGACCCACAGGTTGAGAACAGCTACACTACAGGAATAAACAAACTTTACTTCTTGTAGGTTAAAATGTGTCAGTTCTTCCTACTGGGGAGATGTATGTGTTTGAGTCTAGTTATGGCTTAAAATTCAGTCTGGCATAGCAGTTCCTTTTGTGCCAATGTAATAAATCTAGTGGGATAGACAATGAAAACTAGCCACCTCGAGTCTGCTTTTATTTTATTTTGTACTTGGAAGATTGAACCCAAGGCCTTGTACATTCTAGGAAAGTGCTTTATAGCTAATCATATGACAAGCTAATTAAAATTTAGAATTTAATACTATCTTCTATGTATAAAACATAGAAATGTTGAAATTTTCTTAAAATTTGATTTATAGCTATTATTTCATCAAACATGTTCCGCCTCTGACAGAAGAACAGCTAAATAGGAAACCTGCTCTTCCTTTGAAAACAAGAAGCACACCAGAGTTCTCCCTGGTCTTAGATCTGGTGAGTGTGATCTTTACAGGTATAAAGAATAAGAGCTAAAATCCAGAATACAAATGAACAAGCAGTCATAATATTTACTGTAAATATGTTCTGAGTATTTTGAATGGTTTTATTTAGGCACCCTAGCATTAGACCAGTTTGTTTGGGACCGGCACATTTTGAAAATATGTAAGACTTTTACTTTTGCATTTAAATAAAATTTTTTTTCTCTACATTTTTGAGACCCTGTGATTTGTTTTTGTTTATTTGATTTTGTTTTTGAGGTGTTGGGTATTATTCCAGGGTCTGGTTATGCAAGACAAGTGTTATTATTACTACATTATATCCTAAGCCTAAAGCAGTTGTATTTATTATATTTTGCCTGGATAGAAACAGCTCCCTGGAACCGGCGTTACTGAGTAGTTGTAACTAAACCCAGATCATCTGTAAGAGCACCAAATTTTCTTAGTCACTGAATCTCTCCACTTAATATATCTCCCTGTAAATTGGAATGCCTAGCATTAAGATTTCCTCTTATTTTTAGAATCTTGTTTTCCTGAAATACAATTTGACTTCAGTTAACTAGCCTGGGCTGGCCTCAAACTCTCCTTGTAGCTTAGGATGATTTTGAACTTCTGAACCTGCTACTTTGACCGAAGGTGGGCCATGTGGCACTATGCCTGTGTCTGGCGTTAGGGAGTAAACCTCGGGCTTTTACATACTGAACCCTTGCCAGCTGAGCTTTATCCCTGATCACCAAGCAACTTTCAAAATAGACTTGATTTTTTTTTCTTTGATGTGATTTAAAAATTTTTGCATACCTGGAATGGGGCTTTATATGCTTTTAGCCTGAATTGTGGAAGAGGCCGAGACACACACAGTAGCTTGTGAGGGTTTGGGCCCAGGCTAGGCAATTTAGAAAGACTTTTGTCTGAAAAAACTTACATTTATACTATTGGGTAGAAAAGAACTTTGAATTAAATATTTTATGTTTTGCTAACCCATTTTATTATTTGTGTGAATACCACATTTACTGTTTGCTTTTAGTTTTCCAATATCATCAAAAGATATATCTAATGAATTGTGCTGGAAAACATTTTATTGTTTAACACTTATCACTGATATCTCATTAATAGAAATGTGATTTAATTCTCAAAAATATCTTAAAGAAAAGCCAGTTCTTTAACTTTTTATTGTTTGTTTGTTTGTTTCTTTGGTTGGTTGGGTTTTTGAGACTGAGTTTCTCTGTGTGTCCCTGGCTGTCCTGGAACTCTCTGTGTAAACCAGGCTGGCCTCCCAAGTGCTGAGATAAAAGGCATATGTCACCACTCCCCTGCACATTTTTTAATTAGTGCACAATATTTATGTTTTTATACTTCATAATCATAGCCTTTACAATTCAGAGATGTAAAAGAAATAACAAATTCTAAAATATTTTTAGAGAATATATGTAAAGAAAAGAAAAAATTAAAAGTAAAACAGGTTGTGACTACTAGTTCAGGACAAAGAAATGGAAGAAGAAATTAAAGAGATTTTGTAGTTGGTTTAGACATAAAGAAATTTGTCCATATTTTGATTCTGAGGTGAAGGTTAAATGCAGAGGGGAAAAAAGAGAAATGTCTGAGAATGAATCATTTATTAAAGTAGGTGAAGAATTAATATAATTAAATATGACTTAGTTTAGAAAAAACCTAAGATGCTAGGTAGGAGTCTTTGAAAATGTAGTTTTATTCTCTCTCTCTCTCTCTCTCTCTCTCTCTCTCTCTCTCTCTCTCTCTCTCTCTCACACACACACACACACACACACTATATACACACACACACACACACACACACACACACACAAGTATGTGACACACACACACATAGAGACATGGATTTACACACATTTTGTCTTTGTTACAGGCCTCACTGTGTAACCTCTGTGGGCCTTGAACCATTATTCCTCTTTTAGTCTTATAAATACTGAGAGATACCTTGATCTATACCTTGACTTTCATTCTAAGGGTATGATATTTTGAGATAAGATCTTGCTGTGTAGCACAAGTTAGCCTAACATTTGCTTTATAGACAAGGCTTACCTCAGACCTTGACTTATTGCAGTCCTCCTACCTCAGCCTTCCAAGTGCTTGAGATTGTATGCTCCACACCTGACCTCTTTTTTTTTTTTCCTTTTTTGTTTCTTAAATATTTTATTTACATTTCAAATGCTATCCCGAAAGTTCCCTATACCCTCCTTCCACCCTGCTCCCCTACCCACCCACTTCCACTTCTTGGCCCTGGCATTCCCCTGTACTGGGGCATATAAAGTTAGCAAGACCAAGGGGCTTCTATTCCCAATGATGGCTGACTAGGCCATCCTCTGCTACATATGCAGCTAGAGACACGAGCTCCAGGGGGTACTGGTTAGTTCATATTGTTGTTCCTCCTATAGGGTTGCAGATCCCTTCAGCTCCTTGGGTACTTTCTCTAGCTCCTCCATTGGGGGCCCTGTGATCCATCCAACAGATGACTGTGAGCATCAACTTCTATATTTGCCAGGCACTGGCATAGCCTCACAAGAGACATATCAGTGTCCTTTCAACAAAATCTTGCTGGCATGTGCAATAGTGTCTGGGTGCACACCTGGCTTCTTGTTTTGGTTTAGTAGTGTAAGCAGGGAGCCAAGTGTATTAGCACTTACTCGGCAGTTGGAAGGCTCAGGCAAGGAGAGTTCAATCTAACTATAGGGAGAAAAAAGAAGTTGAGGAATATAGCTCAGTGGTGGCAGGGAAGTTACTTATTAGCATGGGCAAGGCTTTGGATTTGATTCCTGTGATCGCCCCAGATAAATACTTCACACATAGCCACATATCCACATGTTTATTTAGAGACGTAAAAAAAAAAAAAAAATCCAAGGGTGGTGGTACACACCTTTAATCCTGGTGTTCAGGAGGCAGATGTAAGCAGATGTCTTGAGGTCAGTCTGTCCTACAGAGTGAGTTCTAGGACAGCCAGGGTATACCAAGAAATTCTGTCTCAACAAAACAAAACAAAACATCCCCAAATAGTAGTGTGGAATTATAAGATATGGCCAATCTTTTTTTTTTTTTAATTTTTCGAGACAGGGTTTCTCTGTTCCCCTGGCTGTCCTGGAACTCACTCTGTAGACCAGGCTGGCCTCAAACTTAGAAATCCGCCTGCCTCTGCCCACCCCCACCCCCCTGCCTCCCAGTGCTGGGATTAATGGGATTAAATGTGTGCGCCACCACTGCCCGGCATCATTTTTCATTTTAGTTGATCTTTGTTGCTGTTTTGTAGCCTGCTGAGTGCCAGGATTAAGGGCGTGTACCAACATAACCCAACAATTTTAGTAGATCTTAACTAAGCCCTTTGAAAAATTTGAGGGTAGTTACTGGCAGCACATTTTACTTTTGAGATAGCCTAAGCTATCCTTGGGCTCATTATGTAGCCAAGGATGACCTTTTGGTTTTCCTGCCTCTCCCTTCTTAATTGCTGAGAATAATGGGCATGTGCCGCCTTCCCTGGTTATATGGTACTAGGAGTCAGTTTGAGAGCTTGATTCTTCCAACTCACCTGTATCCCCTGTCCTTTCTAACATTTAGGTTTTGAGAAATGTATTGATTTAACATTTTTCTTGCACTGCATTCCTATTTTTCTTGTTCTTGGTAAGAAATCAGGATCTGATATTCAGATATGATAAGTTTTTATTGGGTTTTTAGTTGATGAAATACACTCAGGTATAAGTAACATCTAATCCTAAATTAAGATTCTTTTTCATAAAAAATTTGAAGATGCGTTATATGAGAAAACAAAGTCAGCTTTCATGAACTAATTGCAAAGAAATGTAATTAGTATATGCAGATTGCAGTTGCATGTGGTTCTGTAACCTTAGCACTCAGGTGATACAAGAAGACTGAATCATGAATTTGAAGATCGCCTGGACCATAGAGTGAGACTGTCTTTAGAAAACTAAGAAGTAGCGGGGTGGTGGTGGTGCACACCTTTAATTCCAGCACTTGGGAGGCAGAGGCAGGTGGATTTCTGAGTTCGAGGCCAGCCTAGTCTACAGAGTGAGTTCTAGGACAGCCAGGGATACATAGAGAAACCCTGTCTTGAAAAACCAAAAAAAAAAAAAAGAAAACTAAGAAGTTAAATTAACAGGGAGTTACAAATGTTCTTTAACAAGAAGCAGTAGTTTTCAGACTTGAATCTGCTTTAGAGGTAACTGAGAAGTGTATCACAGCCCATGGAATGGGAATCATCAGAGAGAGAGCTGTACTTCTGAAGGGCTCTGATGCTGTTTATTCCCCAAAAAAGTATATTTGAGAGCCACTGACTTTAGGAGAAATCCTGGCCTAATCTGCTATGTCACATACAACATAAATTCTACAAAGAGTAATGAATACTTCATCAAACTGTTGTTTGAAGTTTCTGTTAATGTTTTGTTTTTCTCTGTTTTAAGGATGAGACACTAGTGCACTGCAGTCTGAATGAGCTAGAAGATGCAGCGCTCACTTTTCCAGTCCTTTTCCAAGATGTCATTTATCAGGTAATTTTAAGCCTAATTTTTAAACCATTAGGTAACATTCTGAGTGAAGAAAATTTTTTTTGTGATGTTCAGTGTGTCTTTCTGTAGATTTACTAGTAGTTTTATCAGTATTTTAATGGTTTATTAACACAAAGTAGTAGCATTATGCTAGATAGTTAATGTGAAACATTAATTTATAATTAAAAAACACTAACTTTTCTGATTTGTGATCTCTACTAGTTTCATAATCTTTGCCAGCAGGTGGAGGCAAGGAACACTGATACAGATCCCCAAGAACAACTTGCCACGTTAAGACTGGGATTTTGTCTTTATTTTTCCCCATAAATCCAATTAATAATAATAATGAAATATTCATTCCTTGTTGGTCATTTTTACTTACTACAGTAATGTTATCTGTAAAATTACAGTTCAATATATCTAATTTATATTAATAAGAGAATTCAAGGAATCCTGTAGTTGCTGCTTTATTATTAGGTACAAGCATTTTTCTCATCTTTGGTGGACAGGTTACAGTGCAAAATATAAATATTGTTAAGATTTTACTGTGGATTATCTGTTGGCCATACTTTTATTAGAATTTTTATTAGAGGATTGGCTTAATTAAGAAATGACTATACAGCCAGGCGTGGTGGCGCACGCCTTTAATCCCAGCACTTGGGAGGCGGAGGCAGATGAATTTGAGTTTAAGGCCAGCCTGGTCTACAGAGTAAGTTGCAGGACAGCTAGGGCTACACAGAGAAACACTGTCTTGAAAAAACAACAACAACAAAAAAAAAAAAAAAAAGAAAAGAAAGAAATGACTGTACTTTTAAGAACTGCAGAATCCAGTTGGGCGTGGTGGGGCACGCCTTTAATCCCAGCACTCGGGAAGCAGAGGCAGGCGGATTTCTATGTTCGAGGCCAGCCTGGTCTACAGAGTGAGTTCCAGGACAGCCAGGGCTATACAGAGAAACCCTGTCTCAAAAAACCAAAACAAAACAAAAACAAGCAAACAAAAAAGAACTGCAGAATCCTTTTGTGTGTTTGCATTTGTTAACATACGCATAACATTTACATACACAAGCTGCTTAAAGATTGGGAAAAGTCAGTAATTTCTTGTCATGAGGAAGCCACCTCAGGCTTAATAAAGCTGCAGCATTTGCTATGTGAGTAATGACCAGGTCCCTGGTTTGTATGTGCTCTTGGTGGGCAAGTACAAAGTGGTTATGATTTTTTTTTTTAGCATTTTTGGTTTTTTGGTTTTTGGAGGATTTTTGGGGTAGATTTCAGTTGTTGTCTTGTAGGAATTATAAGATTTTAGAGTTAAATAGATGTTTCAGGGCTACTTTGCCAAATGCTTTAAGTAGTCATAAATCATGAGGATTTAATTTACCTGGATCTTCATTCTAATTTAATCTAGACGGGCATTATAATATCTGAATAGTATATTCCTCTCCTTTTAAAGTGATACTAGTCCTGATACATTATTAGGGGAAGAGATACATAAAATAATGGATTTTAAGATTTTCTTATTTTGAATTGTTGTTTGGTTTAAGGCTTTTTCTGAATGAGCTGTTCCCTGCCAGATAGAGTGCTCATCTTTAATCCACTTAAGGGACAGGAGTCTTAAGGCCAATATAAGTAATGCAGCAATAACTTAGTGCTCTGTTTTCCATGCAGTAGCATTGTTGTTTATTCTTTGTAGTTTGGTTTTTATTCATTTATTTTGAATGACTTTGAAAACTTGTTTAAGGCCTTTGTATTTCAAAGGGAAAGCTTATTTGAGAATTCTTAAGTTTCTCAATTTGAAATTTATCTCTTACAAATGGCTTCTAGGTTGTTCTGTGTGTGGTTTTGTTGGTGGTGGTAGTGGTTTTAGTTTTGGGTTTTTTTTTTGTTTTTTGTTTTTTTTTGTTATTTTTGTTTTTTTTGCTTTTTTATGTGTTTTTTTTTTTTTTTTTTGAGTAGTGAAATAAATATGGGAAATGGATTCATTTGGCTCCTTTCAGTATGGATATGCTATATTGAAATTTTTCTTATTGCTTCCAACATTTCTGCATTTTCTTTTTAAAAGTTGGTATTACGTGTGGACCTGGATAATTGTATTTGTTTGGAAAAAAAAACAGTACATATTAACTAAAGGCTTAGAAAGCTATACAGTATATTATACCTACTTTTATAGAATTCCAAAAACTACTTTTTCACATATTTGAGTTGCACTTTCTGAAAGTGAACAGAAAGTAACACAACTATCTAAATAGCAATGAGCTTGATGTTGAGTTTTAGAAGCTATAGAGATGATTGCAGTTTTATTTACTTTATGAAGGACATAATTCCCTCAACTAAATTTTTAAAGATTGTCCATATTAATATCGAGTAACTTCCTTGGATTTGTGGTTTTGCCATAGCTTTTTAAAAATGGAGAGTCCTTTGGTTTAGGACTTCCCCCCAGTTTTTTCAGACCAGCAAGCTCCCTTTAAACAGGGAATGATGTTTTTTAAACTTTCAGTGGTGTTGTCTCCATCTACTGGCAAAGAAGAATATACACAAGGGTCTGGGATGAGCTAAGAGATTTTGGAGAAACCACATTATTAGGTAAGATGTAACTTACATATCTAACCACTGTAATGTAACATGGCTCACTTAAAGGTAGAAACCCATAAAATACTGCATATACTCTTATTTTAAAATAATTTGTTGAGGTGAAATTTACATAGCACATTCATGGTACCTGCCTATATGTTCTTAAATATATCTGTTCTATAGCATCCCATTCTTGTGTGTATCTGTGTGTGCATGTGTGTGTCTGTATGAGTCTCTGATGCATGTGCGTGTCTATGTGTGTTTGTTTAAAAATTAGCTTCTTGTTGTGAATCAGGCAAGATAAATATCTTTTTTTAGGATTTACTTTTAGTTTGTGTTCAGCTTGTAAAGGTTCATCTATATCTAATTTCAGTTCTACCTTTTATTTTTCTTCCACTTCAAACCAGTTTCAAGTTATAAATTATCTAAATCAGGAGTTTTAGATTTTATGGCTATTGTTGCAACCACTTTTTCTGCTGTTCCAAACCCGAAATGAACCATGCAAGAAAAGGAGATGAGCAGAAGTGGTGGCCTACACCTGTAATCCAGTACTGCAATCCCAGTACAGGGGAGGCTGTGGTAGGAAAATCATTGGTTTGAGGCCAGCCTGGGCTATATATATTACAAGTTCCAGGCCAGAGTGGGCTACATAGTGAGACCCTGTCTCAAAAAGTATTCAAAAATATGGTTGTGTTCCAATAATACTTAATATTCTAAAAAGTACGTGGTAGTCTATAATTGGCTAACAGGCCCTAATTTGCTGACCTATGATCTAATAATTATGAGAATATATACTGTAAATTTATAAAATTGCATTCTTAGGGGTAGTAATCCAATACTCATTGGAATTCTTATTTTTATAATGAAAATTTGATAAAGATCTGATAATAGACTTTCTTAAGATTAAGGGAATTTTCAGGTAGCTACTATACTTATAGATCACCATACTTTGTAATATGTGCTCTTCTTATTTTGGTGAATAGAAATAAGTTTAGGTAATACCACCCTTAGAATTTTCAGACAGATAAATTGTTCAAGTCTAAATTTAGTATTTACATGTCCACTTCTTATGGAGAAAGAATAAAAGACCCTTCTCAAAGGTGACTAGTTACTCTGATGCTAGATGAGATAGACAGACTTGCTTGTGTATATAAGAAATATGAAAGAACTGACTTGAAAGTGAGTATTACACTCACAAAAGGTACAGATTATTTGAACTGCTGTACTATTTAATAAATACACACTTTTCCTAAAAATTGTTTCATAGTGATTGAGAAAAGATTTGTTCATAAAATTGTACAGATGCATTTTATTTGGAAAAACAGGTGCATGATCACTCCAATGCACGTTTAAACTTGTAGTTAGTTTAATATTGACACATTGTCAGGAAATCCATCTCATGGTGTTACTCAGTTAAGAGGTCTCCACTGTATTTAGTTTCTGTTCCTGCAGATCCACCAATTCAAGACTCTAGGTCATCTCACTCCCTCTTCCATCCAGAAGATGACTGCTATCCACAAGCAGAACTGAATCAAAAGACATTTTTCACTTAGCTCTTGAGCTGAAACACCTCCTCAATGACCTTCCTCTGTCTCCATCAAGAACTGGAGCTCAGTTTTTTGAAGATGTAATAGAGCTACTCAGCCCAAATGTGGCTGATTGAAGACAAAGAAGATACCTCATATGTCTCACCACAGTGCATCAAACGCAACTGTGTTGTCCATCTCCTCATTCTGTACAGTAAGGCAGGGGCATCTGATTTTTTGACCGTATTCACCATTAAGACTTTAGCCAGTGAGTGGCTTTCTGAGGATCAGTAAAATCAACAAACTTTGGGTCAGCTGTCCAGAAATCAGACTATGGTAAGCACTCAAGGAGCTAGGATGCTGTAGGGAGCTTGTAAAGGATGCTTTCTTTTATTGGTAGAGGTTGCTTTTATGGGGAAAGCTGGGGGGAAGAGGCCAGTGGAGAGCCCAATGATTAGCAAAGTTTAGCTTCTTCTTTGTTTTCTTGGAAATCATATAGCTCAGGATATTTTTCACACCACAAAAAGAGAATTAGAAGTATTATGGCTTCTAACTCTTCCTAGAAAAACCAGCTTTACTTTTGCTACATGAAGAGAAAAATATATATAAGTGAAAAATTCTTTTGTAAATACCAGACTACATTTTCTCTTTTATAAATTCTGACTTTATAATTATTTTGTTGCTGAGTTTTATAAACTTAATTTTATTGTCTATATATATGTTTGTACATAATTATGCCTTGTATATAGTATTTGGGATTATAACTTTAATACTGATGTCACTTTTAATTAGAGAACAGTATTTGAATAGTAACTTACTGTACAAAGTATTAAAAACAATACCTCAGGGGGTTGGGGATTTAGCTCAGTGGTAAAGTGCTTGCCTAGCAAGCCCAAGGCCCTGGGTTCGGTCCTCAGCTCCGGAAAAAAGAAGAAAAAAAAAAAAAAAAGAAAAAAGAAAAAAAAAAAAAAAGAAAAAAAAAACAATACCTCAGAATAATTTTAAACTTTCCCATCCTTTGCAGTAAGTAATCATTGGCACTATGTTTTCATTATAATTATTAGTAATATTTAGATTTTAAAATGATATAAATTAAACATATAATTCTCTCCTTATCAAAAATTAGAAAATATATTTCATTTGGGAATTCTTGAAATATCTCTTTCAAATTAGGAATAGTTCAATGAAAAAAACAGATTATACAGCCAGACAGGAGATACATGCCTATTCTTGAAGTTCAGAAGGCTGGACCAGGGAGAGTGAGTTTGAGGCTTGTTTGGGCTATATAATAGTGGAGGGATAGATGGACTGTGCACAGAAAGTTCTTATTTAACAGCTGACAGCTGATAGTTATTTCAATGTTCACTAAATTGAAGGGTCCACTATCTTTAGCTTTTTTTCTAAGTGATTTTATTTAACTTTATGTATTTTTGACAAAAGGTCTCACTGTGTAGCCCAAGCTGGCCTAGAACTCATAATCCTTCAACTTCTTGATTGCTTGCTAGAATGATTTGTTATTGTTGATGTTACTACTACTACTGCTGCTGCTGCTGCTGCTACTGCTACTGGAGACAGTTACTGTTACTGGAGACACTGTGTAGCCCTGACTGGTCTAGAATGTGCTCTTGTAGATTCAGGTGTTAATAGCACAGATATCCACCTGCCTCTGCCTCCAGAATGCTGGGATTAAAGGCTTGAACCACAATTCTGGTATATGCTAGTGGTTTTTAAAGGCAGCATTTTTTAACATGGCTACTTTCTTTTTGCTCTTAAAATAATTGCAGTTTCTCTTAATATGTTGTTAAAGTTTTATTTATGCATTTATATACTTAAATGTGTGTACAAATAAATGGCCATTTTTCCATAATGAACATTATTATGTTCATTATTATTATTGACAGCTTGATCATGCACAGTCAAATACATTAAACTTCACTTCATCCTATTTGAACTCTAAATCCCTTTTCAGATTGAATTCTATTTCCATAGGTAAGGAAAAACTGATTCTGATGTATTAGTCCAGAATTCTCTGTTCATCCCTAGATTTATTCCTCCTACAAATACTTTGTCTGCATCTAACTGGAACTAGGTGAAGCAAATGCTGATGTAGGTTATGAAGTTGAGGCCTCCGTGGCTCCTACTAGAGTAGTCTTCTGTCCTTCGAGAAGATGTGGCCTTTGTTTCTGTGTTTGATACTAATGCTAAGAAAATATTAGTGGAACCAGTAATATTTCTCTTTTAAGAGACTGGATTCTCTTAAAAGAACTGTAAGTTATCTTTAGAATTGTGGGTGCTCAGTTCTGCCCGGTATGATAATACTGGCTACTGGTTACTTTTAAATAAAGAGGTAGGTATTAATAGTTAACAGTTTTTATCACTTCAAATGTGGTAGCAACAATACCAAATGATTTATATGTATTATCTAACCTTTATAACTTTAGGATCCATTTATAGGTGAGGAAACTAAGGTGTGCCCAAAGATTGGAAATGGGCAGGGCCACTTTGCATGCCCGTGTATCTGTTAATTGGAAGATATTTCCCCAGATGATGACAGCATTTAATTCCTCAGAAACTTGAGCATCATTTGTTTTCTGCTTTCAGCTACTCAAGTGCTGAGATTACATGTACTGACATGACATGCGCCACTGCACTTGTCTCGAGTTATTTAATAGTGTTCACTAATTATCTTTTATTTTTAATACAATCCCATTATGTAGCTCAGACTGGTATTAAACTCAATGAAATCCTCTGCTTCTGCCTCTGGAGTAGTGGGGTTAAAAACCTGTATTTCTAATGAGTTCTACTAAAACTGTGTTCCTTTTAGTGTTATAGACAGAACCCAGGGCCCTATCTAGGCTGAGCACACATGTAAACCTTATTCTACCTTATAAATTTACTATTTATAAAAAAATTATAAATAGTATATCAACAAGTTCAAAGGATGTTCTAAAAAAAAAATGTACTGAAGATCTTTTTTGAGACAAATAGTTTATCTGTGTGGCCCTGGATGTCCTGGAACTTGCTCTGTAAACCAGGTTGACCTCAAATTCAGAGATCAGCCTGCCTCTGTCTCCTGAGTGCTGTAATTAAAGGTGTGCGCTATCATGGCCAGTGGGGGGAGGGGGGGTTTTTTTTTTTTAATGTTAGTATTATGCTGTCTGGGCTTAAAAATCATGTAAAATATTTCTTTTAATATGACTGACTAGTAGAAACTATGAAGGCTTGATCAAATTCATCAAATAAGTTTGACCAATTTGTTAAATAAGTTCAAATTTAACTTATTTGCTTAAATAAGTTAAATTTGAACTTAGCCAGAGTTAACAATCAATTTATAAGTAGTTTTCTATGTAATTGACTTTTACTAAGTATGATTCTGTTTGCATTTTTTAGTACTATGTACATACAGTTAGGGAGTTTTAATTGACATGATACCAAAGAGGATGCAGAAAATAAGCTATTCCTTGTCAAGTACTGTTAATGTAGTACACTATTTTCTTATGTAATTTTTCTATATAAAATTTAAATTTTAGTAAAACAAGTTTCTAATAGAGTCTAATGATTTGTTGTTGTTGTTTTGTTGTTGTTTTCTAGGTTTTCTTTGTGTAGCCTTGGCTGTCCTGGAACTCACTGCTAGACCATGCTATGCCTTGAACTCACTAGATCTGCCTGCCTCTGCCTCCAGAGTGCTGGGACTAAAAGCATACTCTCCCATCACTACCACTCAGCAGATTCTAATGTTTCTAATTTTTAAAACTTTGGCTTAATGAGGTATTCACAAATGCTTGCTTTTGAGTGGTTGTCAGTCTTACAGATAATAATCACTTATTACTATCAGTAGGCATTATTTTTAAACTTTGTTTTTGTTTTCAAAATACATTTGGTTTGTTGAGAAGATTTAGATTGAGTAGCATTGCTACAGGTTTGCAAGAATATAGGTAAAGTAGAGTGAGCTCACTCTTTTGGTCTTTGGGAATTTATACAGTTAAGTTTGGTTGGGTGGGCATGGTTGCTCACTCTTGTGTCTGCATTGAGAAGGCTGAAGCAGGAAGGATCACCCTAGTATCCAACCCATCTTGGCTACATAGTAAGTTCTAGAGAAGTCTGGGCTGCACAGTAAGACCCTGTCTCAACAAAATAAAACGTTTTAGGTTTGAGTCTGAAGAAGGATAGTTGGTAGAAAATGAGGAGGGGGGTACTTTAGAATAGATCTCTTTATGAGACTTAAGTTTGGAGATGGAAAACAGCAAATGGTTACTTGAGGAATTAGGGTTTGAAGCATTTAAAATGATACATGTCGGTGCTGGAGAGATAGGCTCAGTGATTAAGAGCACTGACTGATCTTCCAGAGGTCCTGAGTTCCATTCCTAGCAACTACATGATGGCCTTTTCTGATGTGTCTGAAGAGAGGGACAGTGTACTCACATGCATAAAATAAATAAATCTTTAAAATGATGCACGTTTACCTTTGTGACCTAATGCAATTAAATAATAAGAATTAAACTTTTAAATGTCAAGAACTAAATTTTTGAGGCCAACAAGATGACTCAGCCGGGAAAGACTTGCCATGAACCCTGACAATCTGGGTTCCATCCCTGGGTCCAAAAAACAAAAAAGGATTTTTGAAAGTTGTCTTTTGACCAGTGGCATGTACACACCACAAACACACCCTGCCTCCAGCAAATAGATTTAATAAACAAAAAAGACTATATCGTACACTGACTCTCATATTCCTGTTTACATCTAATGACACAGACCATTTTGGGCTTATACCTCATCTCTTCTGGTCTTGCTTTTGATTGTGCCTTTGTATCACATGGTACAGCTCCCTATGGAGCTGACCTTTGTATCACATGGTACAGCTCCCTATGGAGCTGACCTTTGTATCACATGGTACAGCTCCCTATGGAGCTGACCTTTTAGACCTGACCTTTTTTTTCTTCCTAATTCCCCACCCTCACCCCCCACTATGTTATCTGTGTCTTACAACCTTTCTGTGACACATTTCTGATAAAGTGGTGAATCTGTTCTGCAGAGTGGAACTGTGATAGACATCTCTTGTTACTCTTTGTAGTCTGCAGTTAAGGAAACACTAGCAGTGCACTCAGTTCTATCTTGAGTGCTACTTTTCATTCTGAAAGAGTATCAGCTTATTAGATGTATGTTACAGTTAAAGATAGTAATAGCATAGTAACAAACATAGTAGGGTGTATAATGCAATTACAGGTTCAGTCTAATCTGGAAGTCATTGGAAAATACTACTTTTCTTTGTTTTCTTTGTTGCATGCTTTCTCTGTTTTACCATAAAACATTCCCAGAACTGGCATTTTTGTCACAGGAACATTTTCATGTAGATGACAGAATTGAAATTGAAAACTAAGCCTGCATTAAATGTATACTCAACACAGGCTTGTTACAACATCACAATCTTTAACTCAACTCGCTTGCTTGCTTGTTTGTTTATGGTATCTGAAATCAATACCCACTTTTCAGTGGAGTATAAAACTTTTATAAAATTTAGTGACCAAGTGAATGTAAATGGAGGACTAGAAAGTCTTTAAGTAGTTTCAGTGATTATTTATGGCTTCCATTTGTGTGCTTTTTCTGAATATTGCAGTGTATTACAAGATTAATAGTGTTAAGAAATTAGGTGGAAAATTTATATCTGGGTGGTGGCACATACCTTTAATCCCAGGACTCACATCTCTGAGTTTGAGGTCAGCCTGATCTACCAAGCAAGTTCCAGGATAGCCAAGACAACACAGAGAAACCTTGTCTCAACCCATATGTTTATATATCCTGAACAGTGGGCTTTGAGAGCTGTTGTCTTTGTGTACTTACAATCTCAGTTATCAAACCTACCCTTCTACACTAAAGGGGGGAGGGCTGTATTTAAGCTCACCAATCCAGATACCACATTCTTGACTATTCCTTATCTTAATATAAAAATTAAATAGTAGTGTTTTTAAGAGTGTTTGTTTAAAAGAAATTCTGAGGAAGGTCATTGAGACAGGTCAGCTTAGAACTCGACACACAGTCTGCAAATGATTGGATGGATGCTACCTGGTTGGAAGATGGAGATGATTTGGTGGATCAAAATCTAATGAGGGAAATCTTCTATTTTTAGTTGAAATGCTTTTTGAAATTACATTTCAGTGAAGTACTGTTGTATTTTAAAAATAAAACAATAATTACTATTTCTCTAAAAGACCTCCTTAAGTGCTTTTGGTACATGAAGTATATTTGTTTTGAGTGGCACCCAGTAAATATTTCTATTTCTGTGGAACTTTTAAATTATAATATGTCCAAAGTTAGAGCACAGTATCTTAAGATGGTTTCTATTTTATGTTTATTTGCTGAAAAATGTCTTTGCATTTCTTCAGGTTTATGTGAGATTAAGACCATTCTTCAGGGAATTCCTGGAACGAATGTCTCAGATGTATGAGGTAAATTTGCTTAAACTATTTTTCCCATGTTTTTTATTTTATTCAATATAGTACCCATATTTAGATCATGTATAATTGATTACTTCTTTTCCCTGAATTTGTAGATCATTCTTTTTACTGCTTCTAAGAAGGTGTATGCAGACAAGTTACTGAACATACTAGACCCTAAAAAGCAACTGGTCAGGTAAATTTAATTAAGAAATAGTAGAAATGTCTGTTACCCATCTATGTAATTACCATGATTCTATTTCATTTTAATGGCCATTTGCTGTTGGCTACTATCTAGAGATTTATTGTGTTGAACAGTAAATGAATTTTTTAAGTCCCACAACTCTTTTAAGAGTTCCTAATTGGGGGCTGAAGAGATGGCTCAGTGGTTAAGAGCACCGACTGCTCTTCCAAAGGTCCTGAGTTCAAATCCCAGCAACCACATGGTGGCTCACTACCATCTGTAATGAGATCTGACTCCCTCTTCTGGTGCATCTGAAGACAGCTACAGTGTACTTACATATAATAATAAATAAATCTTTTAAAAAATGAGTGGACAAAAAAAAGAGTTCCTAATTATTTAACTTAAGACAGACATTCCTTAAAGGGTTGCAAAGTCAAATTATATTTATTCACTGTTACATCTATATCTTCATTTCTTTGGGAATTTCAGGGAGGGAATGGGAGCAGGGAGGTGGTGGAGGTTTTCACTGTAGCCTTGTTTTACTTCCATGTCTCTGAGATAATGCTTGTTATACTGACTTTGTAATGGCTTAGAGAAGTAGAAGCAGAATAGAAAAGATTTAAGAGCAGATTTACCTCCTCCCATGTAAAGAAAATGTTACATGCATTTACCTAGAGATTAAAATTGGCTTAATCATTGATGTTATTCTAATCTGGACTCGGTTCCTTGAATATGCCATTACCCAGCAGATAGAGTGTGTTTCTGGTTAGCAGGGATGCCTTGGGAGATTTTGAAAATCAATTCCATTATTTCTGTCACCTGAAGAGAGAGTATCTTGCTCTAAGGTTTAGGAGTGAGGCTAAGTGAGTGATCAAGAGTAGAGAAAGGAGGGCTGGTGAGATGGCTCAGTGGGTAAGAGCACCCGACTGCTCTTCCGAAGGTCAGGAGTTAAATCCCAGCAACCACATGGTGGCTCACAACCATCCGTAATGAGATCTGACTCCCTCTTCTGGAGTGTTTGAAGACAGCTACAGTGTACTTACATATAAATAAATTAATCTTAAAAAAAAAAAGAGTAGAGAAAGGAGATGTAGGAAGCTTGCATAGAGAAACCCTATCTTGAAAAATAAAAAGTAGAAAAGAGGGAAAGAGAGAAAAAGGGGGTGACAGGTGGCTAAGACTTTCTCTTTGTCATTGCCACTAAGGCTAGATTTTTTTAAAATGAGTTGTGTATGCCTCTTAAATGTTGAACTTGGACAGAATGGTATGTAGAAAAATACCTTTTTGTTTGTTTGTTTGTTTGTTTGTTTGTTTTGGTTTTTCGAGACAGGGTTTCTCTGTGTATCCCTGGCTGTCCTGGAACTCACTCTGTAGACCAGGCTGGCCTCGAACTCAGAAATCTGCCTGCCTCTGCCTCCCTAGTGCTGGGATTAAAGGCGTGTGCCACCACGCCTGGCTGAAAATGCTCCTTTCTTGAAATTATAAAACTAAAAGAACAGACCGAGTAGTATATTGCTCATAAAAATTTGTTTAGGATTAGTAAGCAAGACGAACTCAACCATTAAGGCAAAGGGCATGAAGGTGAAAGACCCACAAGTCAGTTATCAGTAATACTTAAAGGATGATAATATATTGCTTATAAATGTGGATTGCATAATTTATATATGACTTTAAAGCTTTTAATAGCTTTTAAATTGACAGAATTTTCTATTTAGTTTGTAAAGATTGGTTATTAGTTTACATTTGTAATACTTAAACCTGTTTTTTTGTTGTTGTTTTGGTTTGGTTTTTCGAGCCAAGGTTTCTCTGTGTGGTTCTGGCTATTCTAGAACTCATGTAGACCAGGCTGGCCTCAAACTAAAGAAATCTACCTGCCTCTGCCTTCTGAGTGCTGAGATTAAAGGAGTGTGCTACCACTACCACTGCCTGACACCAGTCTGCCTGACATCAGTCACCATTCTTTTAGCTCACCCTTCTCTTCTTCCCTCTCCCCTCTCTCTGTCTCTGTCTCTGTCTCTCTCTCTGTCTCTGTCTCTGTCTCTCCCTCTCTCTCTCTCTCTCTCTCTCTCACACACACACACACACACA
Source organism: Mus musculus (assembly GCF_000001635.26). Classification (NCBI taxonomy): domain Eukaryota; kingdom Metazoa; phylum Chordata; class Mammalia; order Rodentia; family Muridae; genus Mus; species Mus musculus. Next base: position 122,006,224 of record NC_000068.7, read on the forward strand.
CACACGTTTTTAAAAAATTGGTGTTTGGGAAATGTTGAAATGATGGAATGCTTTGGCCTCAGCAGCAAGCATCTTTTCTCAAAAACTGTAAGGAAAACTAAAAAATTATTTTAATTCCAATACAGAAACATACCTTCTTATATTTTCTATTCTGGCATGTACAGGGATAGGGAGGCTGTGTGGTCTACTGGTTAGAGCAAAGGACTGGGAGCCAGGAGGATTCTGGGTTCCAATACGGGGCTAACCAAAGACTTACTGTGATCTTGGGCAAGTCACTTGTGCCTCAGTCAACCATCTGGAAAATTGGTTAAAAAGCAGGACCTCGCTGACAACCAAATGCTGCATCTGAGCTGAGCTTTCCTGGGTAATTAAATTACAAAAACAACTTAAGAGTTTTAATTCCCTTTTGTAACATTATAATTTATGACATGGTATAAACCAACATTTTTCTAAATCATTGTAATTTTTTTTAAGGTTTCAATAATTGCTATGAATTTTTATGTTGAAACTAGCCCACAGCTTAGCCCCAGTATTTATTTCTATTTCAGTTTGCTTCCTGAGAGGAAAGAATATTTAGAAAGTTTATTGTATATGGATGCTTCTGTGTATGTTTTAAGATTTGTCTTCATTTTTGTTTAGGCACCGGCTTTTCCGTGAACATTGTGTTTGTGTACAAGGAAACTATATAAAGGACTTGAATATCCTTGGGAGAGATCTTTCCAAAACTATAATAATTGACAACTCACCACAAGCCTTTGCCTATCAGGTGGGAAGAAGATTCCTATAAAAATTCAGTTGGATAAAATATAAAGAAGACAACCTCTGCCAAGAATAATATGATAGAAAAAAAATGGGATTTTTCAGTGTCCTTAGTTATTTTTTAAGATTAGAAATGCCAAATAGATAAGTACTTATGAAAAATGTCTTCTACATGAAGTCTACAACATAAATTAAGAAAATTTTATGTAGTAAATCTGAAGATAGACTTAGAGGGTTGTAAGTAATTTAATAGCATTTTGATATTTTATGAAATTATAGTTATAATCATGTTTAAAAACTAAAATAATCAATATTCTGATCTATTGATTTAAATAATTTGAAGTGTTTTCTTAGATGGTTTTAGCAAGGGCTTGGTCTTTGTATAAGCATTTGCACACATAGGCTTTCTGATAGTGTTTAGATTGAAGATATGTCTTTAGTCCACGGTGACTAGCATTGTTCTAGTAACTTGCTTGAATGAATATTGCAGAAATGCTTTAGTGGCCCTTCTTTGTTGATTAACTTTGTATTCACCAAGGAAGTGAGCCACCCTGAACAATGAGTTAGCTGCATTTTACTCATTTCGCTCTCTTACATTATTGAGCTGTCAGTGAAGCCTTAGTAGCATTTCTTTCCAGTGGAACTTTTACATCCATAGTTACTTAAGTGTCTTTCTTTAGTATTCCGAAGCAGGCTAGTGTAGTTAAAGAGAACTTAATTATATATTTATTGTTTTAGCTTTCTAATGGAATCCCTATAGAAAGCTGGTTTATGGATAAAAATGACAATGAACTCCTAAAATTGATTCCATTTCTGGAGAAGCTTGTAGAACTGGTAAGTATATGGTCTATTTGATCTTTGTTGTTGTTAATTGAACTATATTGAACAAATCTGTATGTGTATTGGCTTTTAAAGTTAACTGTAAACAAACTCAGAAGACAGAGGCAGCAAACTCATCAGATTGAGGCCAGCCTAGGTTATAAATGTCACCAGACCCTCCCTAAAAAAGAACAACAGCAACAACAAATAATTAACCAGTAGAAGATTGTGGCAGAGTAAAAGAAATTAGGTTGTGTTTGTTTGTTTTTTCATTTTAAATAATTTTTTATTTTATGTATGTGAGAACACTTTAGATGTCTTCAGACACACCAGAAGAGGGCATCAGATCCCATTACAGATGGTTGTGAGCCACCACGTGGTTGCTGGAATTTGAACTCAGAACCTCTGGAAGAGCAGTCAGTGCTCTTAACCCCTGAGCCATCTCTCCAGCCCGTTATTTTTATTTCATGTCCATTGGCTATTGGTCTGCATTTCTCTGTGAGGATGCTGGATCTCCTAGAATTAGAGTTTCAGACAGTTGTGACATGCCATGTGCTAGGAATTAAACCCAGGTACTCTGGAAGAAGTAGCCAGTACTCTTAACCACTGAGCCTAGGTTAATAATATGCAGTAGAAATCGAACTAGTCTTATTCTTATATTGAAATAAAAGTTGTGAGTGTTGTGGTACACATGGGTCAGTTGATCCCAGCTCTAAGGTGGTGGAGGCAAGAATATGAGGTCATTCTAACCTTTATGGTGAGCTTGAGGTTAGCCTGGGACTAAATGAAACTTGTGTCTCAAAAAAGTGTTTTATACAATTTATTTCTGTTTGTTCGTTGAAAAGATAAAGTATCTACAAGGCACTTGATGTCAATCCTCTGTCATTAAATGTACAAAAATAAACAGAAGGAGTACCCTGCAGAGATCTTGTTGGTAGAGTAATAGTGAGCTTGGCCTTGCACTGTGAACCCAGACTCCAGAGGTGCAGACAGTTCTTTGGATCAGTTAGCAAAAGGAAGTCCAAAGCATTTCTTAAAATGTTTTCCTTGCCAGGCAGTGGGAACACCTTTAATTCCAGCACTTTGAGGGAGAGAGGGAGACAGACAGAGAGTCAGATTGTCTGGTGGGGTGAGACAGACAACTACCTGGGAGGCTAGTAACTTGCGAGTTCCTGGTGAACATATGATTTTGATTAGAAGCAGAGAAATTTATTATCACCTGTAATTGCCAAGGTTCTGCCCCGGGGCACTGAGCCTCCAATGAATGATGCAGCTGGTATTCAGAGGAAGTTTATTAGTGGCCTGAAAAATTGATCAAAGAAATGGTCAAGATGGGGTTTTGTTTTTCTTGTTGTTTGAGGCCGGGTCTTGCTCTATAATTTTGATTGGTCTGGAACTTAAGTGTATTAGACTGGCCTGCAATTCAAAGAGATCTGCCTTCCTCTGCCTCTTGAATGGTATAATGCCGTGAAGGTCAAGATGCTTAAACAACTTCCTTCTTTTTTTTTTTTTTTAAAGATTTATTTATTTATTTTTATGTATATGAGTACACGTACAGCTGGTTGTGAGCCTTCATATGGTTGTTGGGAATTGAATTTTTAGGACCTCTGCTTGCTCCAGTTGCTCTGGTCGCCCCACTTACTCAGTCCCTGCTCGCTCAGGCCCAAAGTTTTATTAAGTACACTGTAGCTGTCTTCAGACGCATCAGAAGAGGGCCTCAGATCTCATTACGGGTGGTTGTGAGCCACCATGTGGTTGCTGGGATTTGAACTCAGGACCTTCGGAAGAGCAGTCTGTGCTCTTACCCGCTGAGCCATCTCACCAGCCCAACTACTTCCTTCTTTAAGTGATACGTGGGGAAAATAGTAAAGAAGCCAGGAAGATTGGATAGAGCAAGGACTCAGAAAAGGTTCCCGTTCTTCACAGATTTTATAAGAAAAATTCTTCCCTTGGAGGCAAAAGCAGAATAAATAATATTCTCTCCTGGAGGAAGGTAGCAGATTTCGTAATTTGTAGCCTCACTCAAGGTCCTAAAACTCACTGGCCTCTGTTGTTTTCCTTGAACAGTTTTGAATTATGTTAGAAATTAAAATGAGGCCTGTCAGACTTCACTGTTTCATAGGTTTCGTTTCTTTTCTTTCTTTCTTTTTTTTTTTTTTTGTTTGTTTACAGGAATTTCGTTCTTCTAGAAAATAGAATTTAATGGCACAACTCTTAACTGTTTTTTGTTTTGGTTTTGTTGGTTTTTGTTTTTTTTTGGGGGGGGGGGGTTGAGACAGGGTTTCTCTGTGTATCCCTGGCTGTCCTGGAGCTCACTCTGTAGACCAGGCTGGCCTCGAACTCAGAAATCTGCCTGCCTCTGCCTCCCTAGTGCTGGGATTAAAGGCGTGCGCCACCACGCCAGCTTTAACTGTTTTTACAAAAAGAAATTAAAATTAAAACAAAAACAAAATCTTGAGTCTAAATTTTGGGTTTATTTTATTTTTATATTGTACTTAATACATAGTCACCCCTTCATAGCCCTTTTAGAGTGGACCAGTATCCCCCATGATACCAATACTTACACGTGCTCAAGTCCTTTAGAAAGTTTAAGTCGGGTGTTTGCATATAACTTTTAAATAACCTCCCACATGCTCGAAATCACCTCTAAAGTACTCACTAATATAGAACAGCTAAGTAAATGCACTATGCTGTTTAGAGATTATAAGACAATCTCATAGAAATTATATGGCTTTTTAAAAGTAATCTTTTCTTCACACAGAATGAAGATGTCCGGCCTCACATCAGAGACAGATTTCGATTGCATGATTTGCTGCCCCCAGATTAAGTTCAGAGACTTGTCATATCACTGAAGGGGGGGAGAGAATGCAGGACCCTTTTGGACTAAGACAAAAACATTGCCATTACTGTTGAAATTTTGCATTTTTGTACCCCGTCTTGCTTTCTTATCTTTGGTGCCCAATAATAATCAAGGGTTACAGAAAGAGACTCTCGGATTGAACACATACAGTGGGTAGGCTAAAACAGAAGCGTCTGTAGAGTAGACAGCTCCAGTGAGACTCTATGTATAGGACATCTGCAGCTCATAACGAATTCTGTTTCTGCCACCAGCAGTTTGACCTGTAGTTACACAGGATTTTATGATAATAACAGAGATGAAAGTGGACTTTCATTCTCTCTCTGTTTGGTGCTCTCAGTGGGTTTGTAGCCACTCTTCTGTTACTTCACTATTCTCATTTCAACAGGAATGGCCAGTAAAAGTTGTTTTATTTTTCCTGTTAAGGTTTATAACCTTTTTACATTTCTGACCTGTATTAGATTAGAATCTCATGATGCATTCCTTTTAGTTAAGGCGCTTCATAGTTTTCTGGAAATAGTCAATTTTTAGTTTTTTTTTTAATTATACATTTGAATGGCCGTTTTCCTGCTTTGTCTGCCTGCATATTGTATATTTGTTTAAAAATATTCTCTACTTTTAGTCCATGTTAAGTTTCATTTAAAAGATGCATTTATATTTTGTTCTGTAATATTCTACTGTAGGTGAAATCTTCAAAAATCAAGAGACTGGGTAGTTAAGAATATATGAATGACTAATATTCAAATGATTTGAATGAACCATTGTGATGACATGTATTCCAGATGGTAATATCTTGCAATGGCACACGTTTAATGGATAAAGGTATACCTCAGACTTCACTGTGCTCACTAGCCTTTGAGGAGAACGAGTTCAGGCACCTGTTGGGCTTGATTCGGTTACTGCTGCCTTTGGGTTTTCTCCAGGAAGGAAGTATTCAGCACAGTGACTCAGTATTTTTACTTTGCATGGGCTGGTAGTACCTCTGTTATGCTCCCAGTTACAATCAGTTTAAAGCTCTGTGTAACAGCTGTGGTACCTAACGGTGGCTATGCATAATCCTGTGGCACAGTACACTCCCGGGCCACCAGTGCAGTCAATGTGCTCATAGTGGTTTTCTATGCTATATGAAAATAAGTCGTCACGCCTTGGTTCTCTAATGCAGCTACCACAAGAGGTTGATATTTTTATAGTGGCGTGTAATCTCCTTTTCAGGAGGCTTTTTATGGAAGGTAGAATTTGTAAAAGTCAGTATGCTTTGCCTCTCAACTGCATTAACATGCCGCAGGCTCAGACTGTTTTTGTGTAAAGGATGTCAAAGAACGGCACTTTTTCTAAAGAGAAGTTTGATATTTTGTATGCTTGTTAAGAAAGTACAGTATTGGAAATTAAAGGTGGACAATTGATAATTGAGGAGTATGTCAGTTAATTTTTTATGTATATTACCTGTTTACTTGTACAACTTATTGTACAAATTACATGCAGCTTCATTTTCAAATGAATCCTTAAAATAAGGAAATCTTTTTAGGAAAACATTTAATTTTTGTATTTTTGATTTTAAAGGCATGAGTTGTCAGTTTTCAGTGTATTAATGAAGATTTTAACTTTTCATCAGGTTGAGTGTTTTCTTACTATATTATCTGTTGTGTATGTAGTTAGCATATTGTGTCACTGAACTGTTTAAAAATCTAGCATGTAGAGCAAGCCTGTTTTGTGGAAAATCCTTATTCATTAAAAAAAATAATCATGGCAGATTTTCTGCAAAAAAAAAAAAAGCAAAAGCATTTGCAATTCAGATTTTTTTTATTTAAAAAAAAAAGGTATTTTGCTTGCAGGAACAATACTACAGATTCATTTTAATGAGAATCTTCGAAATGTATTTATCTTTAGGGCACCTGGGCATCTTTATGCTGTTTGTCTTATGTCTTTCTTGAAATAAAATGTAAATATGTTACCTTTACATATGCTCTTTCTCAAAATTGTGAACCTAGTTAATATCTTCTTGCCCCCATCATTTTTATGCTTATACAGCAAACCCCAAAACCTGTACAAGATTGAATTTTTGACAAACATAATTGTTGACAATGTACTTGATCAGGAATTAAGTAAATACAGTCTCAAAGCCCTTCCCACATCTTAAAAGGGGAAACACTTATACCATAGTGCCTGTGGGCACTTTAATAATAAAAAAGCAGGCCTGTGCCAGGGGAATGAGCTCCTACTCAGCCAGTAGGTGAGTCAACAATACACTTTTGTAGAGAAATGTAACGTGGGAAAGTTTACATGGCCTGAGAGTTGAGACCAAATTAATAGATTATTTTTTTCTATTACTTTGAGTAATTCTAAAGTTGTTGATAACAAAGTTTAAAGAAGATTATAAAGAAGTTTGCTGGCTTCTTTTCATTTTAATAGGTTTATCTTTCAATCATATCTTTTCTTTGTTGGTAACTGTAGAACGCTTCCTTTTAGTTAATCAGAGGTGTGTACTTTTTTAATTGCAATGTGCCCAGCCTGTCAGTGCACACAGCACACATGACTATAGTAAATGCAGGGGCCATGGGTCCATGAAGCACACAGCAAGCTACCTGTGTACACATTACAACTCTTAAGGACCTATTAAAATTGTGCTATTTCCAGTTATGAATGTTTGACTTTTAAGACATTCTTTTAAATATTTGTATCATTGTTAGAGAATATTTGCTTGGTTGTATTTTTTAGACCCATGTAATATATGTAGTCCTGACCAGATTTATTACCATTTTTCTCTGGGTCCTAAAAGAGATCGATGACAATTCGTAACCAGAAATTGTTTTATATTTGCTAGTATGTATATTTATTTATCCAATGGCTTTATTTGTTTCCCAAAATTGTTTTGGGACTTGTTGAAAGCATTGTGTAACTTCTATAAATGGCTATTTTCTTGTAACTGTCAGTGATATGGATGTGTACATTGTTTTTATATATATATACATATATATATCTATATATTTCTGGGTTTTTTGTTTTTTTGGTTTTTTAGGGTTTGACTTTTTTGTTTTTAAGTTACCTTTGCCAATGACTTTCTGTTAGCTTTTCCTTTCATTCAGCCTTCTAACAGAGCTCATTTTTATTATGTTGTCAACTTTCCTGTAAGAGAGACTTCATCTCATCAGTGACGAAGGCATTCCATTATTCCTACAAGTCGTACAGCAAGCACAGACTCTTCACAAGGATCACAGCTCTTCCGTGTGTCAGTCACTTAAAGGACACTGAAGCCTTCACTCCTGTACTGATACGATGGTGTTATACACTACGTCACTAGCTAGTTAAGGTTTTCTGACCTGACTTCTCTTTGTCTTCCTAGGTATTTATTTGTTACCTCTTTAAATCTTGTATGTCTAAATTAACTTAGAATAGTTTCCCACCGAATAACTATGCCAAGAACTAGGAAAGAATGTTTATTTTATTTCCCCTTATAGGGGAAGAGTGGACTGGGAACAAAAGTGTAAGGCCAAAAGGCCTTCGGTTATCAATCATTCACTTTCTTATTCCTCTCATGGGCTGTATTTGCCTAAAGGTTTGGGGGGAGGGGGCTGCTTTTTTTTCAGTGCTGATGTATTTGACTATGCCATTGCTTCTCATGTCTTCCCTTGAGTTGAAAGCCTGCTAGGACTTTGCATAAAATACCTAAAAGTTCTCAGAGTAAGAACCACAAAACTCAGTACCTTATATTCAAACGTTGCTTAAATTATTGAAATCTAAGTCACATTAGAATACATTTTCATATTCATATTTCTGTTATCTTGAATTGAAATTCCATTGTAAATCAATTTAGTCTTTTAGAAAGTTTATTCTAGCATATGGTTTTAATATTAGTATTTTAAGATAATATAGTTGACTACCAAACCTACCTGCTAATCAGAATTTCACTGAGGAGCTTTTAAACTGCACAGCATCCTGAAGCCTGGGAAGCCACCTCGTCTATACAGCAGGCTTGGAGAGTTCTGTGTTTTTAAAGCTTTCCCAGTGATTTAAATAGATAACTTTGGTATATCCTGTTTTAAATAATGTGGTTTGAGAATAGGTTGCAAAATTTGACCAGCCATATTTCCCTGTCTCTCTGTCTCTGTCTCTCTTTCTCTCTCTGGTAGTTTTTTTTTTTTTTTTTTTTTAAGTGCTGGGATCATATTTCACAGAACGTATTCAAATTCGTGGAGGAATAATGAAGATTGAGGCTACTGCTCATTGCCAGTTTTGTCATTCATACTTTTAAATTAAGAGTTTGCATTTATAGAACTCTGAATAGCTGATCATTTACATAGCTGAAGGACATGTCCCTGAATGAGACCATTATATATATTAACTAAAATATTTCACTATTTTTTTATTTTATAAATCTTTGTAGAAATAAGCAATGAAATGCTACTTTCATCTTTTGAACTGGGATTTTTCAAGGTTGTGTCCTTTTGGCATTAAGGTAGGGGGGAGTTAATATTCTCTCTACTTATTTCCACATGAATCAATATGAAGTCGTGGACATTTAAAAATCTCAATTTAATTTCTACTTATTTACTATGCAGTATAGCCGTGAACAAGTAATGTAGATTTAGTTTTCTCATCTTCAAATGCCCTGATTACCCTACCTCACAGGGTTGTTGTGGGGATAAATAAAACTTTTATGGAAGTACTTTCTTTGATGACATTTTTTCAGCCTTTCAAAACAATGGAATTTTGAGCATTCTTCCCTTCTGTTTTACAAGTATATGGGTTTTCACATTCTTCACTTTTAGACCTTAGAACATGCCTGTAAGGACCATAGAGTGAGTCAAATATCAGGAAGAGCCAATAGAGAAACAGGGTCGGAGCTATGAACCAAGATCAGACTCAGTGCAGTGGAGTGTGCTGGCACTATGTATAACCTACATAAGTCAGGCCAATCTACAAAATACTGTTATCAAAGGAATATGAAGCCACATCTGTCGGGCTAAAGGTAGCATCTAGTTTTGAAACTACAAGGAAACTGCACCTTCCAGATTAATTCATATCCAGATGAAAGGTCACAGCTGGGAGTAGAATACAGGTTTCTTAATTATTATCATCCAGTGTAATCGTACTGTTCAATTACTGTGAACCAAGATAAAAGAAAATATCTGAGGTTAATCCAGACAAAGAAGCTTGGTGAGAACTCTTTACATACAAGCTGACTTGGTTCATGATTTGAATTCACTTTCCGGAGTCTTGGATGTTATTTATAAAATGGGTAACACTAATATCTACCTTTGAGGAATCTAAAGATAAACCACAAAGCAGTCAATAGCAGGAGAGGGTGCCCATAGTTGCTGAGAACTTGATATATGAGTGTGTTAGGAAATGGGTGGCCATGGTCGGAAATACTATCAGGAAAGCTGAGGATGTAGTTCATTGGGTATCTTGCATGCACAAAGGCCTGGTTTGGTCTCTGGCTTGGAATGAAACCATCCTGGTGGCAAATACTTGAAATCCCAGTGGAGGCAGGGTCAAACATCCAAACTCATTCTTCACTACATAACAGGCTTGAGGCCACTCAGATTCTTGTCAAGATACTAATGCTGAAGGTGTAGATTACTATCAAGTAGTCGGCTTGTTTGGTGTGTAGAGTCATGAGTTCTAGCCCTAGAACCTAAAACTAAAGTCCTTACTATTGTTAGTCAACTACTAAACCAAAGATTTCTGTTTATAAAATTGACATCTGCCATAAGCACTGCCTAGCACTGGAGGTTACCATTGGTTACTGTTGGAGAAAGGGTCACGGAAAAGAGCTGCAGAGTGCTAGTAGTCATTCAAGTCAAGTCCCTGTTAAGAGTTTTTGGAGGGAAGGATTGGTTATGGGGGGAGAAGGCCAGCTAGGAGTTCTATGGGTCTGCACAAGCTTCGCTTGGTGGACCCACCTGGAGTGCCAGCACTTCAGGAGATGGAGGCAGACAGACAGTTGAGGACCATTCAGAGCATTGACTACAAGAAACCTCAAGAGCAATAGTGTATAACTTGAGTGTTCTCTTTCTTCAACTTCTGAAGGCATTCATTGGCTGCTAGTGAAAGTTGAGACTGATTAAATTTGGGAACAGCCTGGCTTACTGTCTGAATCTAGAGAACTTCTTGAAGAAAGGTATGTTTGTTACTCTAGAGCATTCTGATAACCCCAAAAGGTGTGAGAGCTTGAGGCATGTTTGCTTGCTCTCTAGTGAGCTTTGGCCCCTACTCCAGAGCTTAATGGTTAGGTCATGTTTCTTGAGTGGATGTGGTTTGGGGTTAAAGTGTAAAAAGTCAATTAGCTGTTTCTGTATCAAATCAGAAATAAAACGGTTTCAAATGACTTGGTAATTTTGGAATTTTGTAGGAGACTGTTACTCAATGTCTTAGGTTTTTACTTCTGTGAACAGACACCATGATCAATGCAAGTCTTATAAAAGACAACATTTAATTGGGGCTAGCTTATAGGTTGAGTTTCAGTCCATTATCAAGGCAGGAGTGTGGCAACTAGGAGAATACTAGATTCCAGGCAACTAGGAGGCTGGTCTTAAAGCCCAGGCCCACAATGACACACTTCCTCCAATCAAGGCCACATCTCCTAATAGTCGACAACTTCCTGGGCCAAGCATATTCAATCCACCACATTCCACTCCTTTGCCCCAATAGGCTTGTTCATAGGCATGAGTCTATAGGGGCCATACCTAGCTCTAGCCTAATGCAAGATACATTTAATCCAACTTCAAAAGTCCCCATAGTAAATAGCAGTCTCAACAATGTTAAAAATCCACAAAATCTCATCTGAAATTCCTGCAGTCACTTAACTGTAATCCTATATAAAGTCAAAAAATACTGGACAAACTCCATGTCCCATGTCAAAGCGCTCTTCACATCATCTCCAACTCCTTTCATCCTTGTTGACTGCTGTTGGCAGATATGGCATTCAGCTGCAACAAAACAAACTTCATTCTCTTGGGCTGGTTCCACTTTCTGTTAGCAGCTTTACTTGGCATCTGTATCCCACAGCTCTGACATCTTGGGATATCCAAGGGAACTTCAACTTTATAGTTCCAATGTCTGGGCTCCTCAAAGGGCTTGGTCATTCTCCAGCTCTGTCTTTTGTAGAACTCTTGGGCTCTGGTTGACCCCACTTAACTGCTGCTGCTGCTCTTGGTGGTCATTCCATGGCACTGGCATCTCTTCAATATGCTGGGGTCTTCCACTGCAACTAGGCTTTCCCAACAGCCTCTCATAGTAGTGCCCCTTTCGTAGTGCCAGACCTCAATTTCTTTGCATGACTCCTTCATTCCTGGATTATCAACTGCAACTGAGGCTGCACCTTCACCAATGGCCTTCCATGGCCTCTCACAGTACCAAGCCTTAGCTGTTCTTCATGACCCCTTCATGCCTTCAAAACCAGTACCACCTAGGTGACTTAACATCACCAAGTCCAGCTACAGTTTAAGGTACAACCTTGGTATCACAGCAATATCCCAGTTCCTGGTACCAACTTCTGTCTTAGGTATTTACTGCTGTGAACAGACACCATGACCAAGATAACTCTTATAAGGACATTTAACTGTGGCTGGCATACAGTTTCAGAGGGTCAGTCCTTTATGATCAAGGTGGGAGTATGGCAACGTCTAGGCGGGCATGGTGCAGGAGGAGTTGAGTTTTCTACATCTTCATTTGAAGGACACTAGAAGGCTGGCTTGCAGGCAGCTAGAAGGAGGGTCTTAAAGCCCATACCTACAATGACACTTCCTCCAACAAGGCCTAGACACATCCTAATAGTGCTATTCCCTAAGCCAAGCATATTCAAACCATCACACAGGTAAGTTCCAAACTCCTGGTGATCCTCCTGCCTCAGCTTGCAAGTAGCTGGAACTACAGACATGCACCACTACACCCAGCAAACAAGAATCACAACTCTGAAGGGAATTCTTTTGTTTGAATCTGCCTGTACTTGGAATTTAAAAAAAAAAAAAAAATCTGTCCTTTAACCCTTTCCTATCCCATATAAGGTTGAGTCTGGTGCTTAAGGTACCTAAAAATCAGCTTGGATTAATTTTTTGTTGGGGTGCCAGCCCTGGGGTCAGGTTCTCTCTGAAGCAGCTAAGGGAGAAGAGAGCATGCAGGGAGGGGGGGGGAAGGCAAAACTTGGTCTTGCGAAGGTGTAGGGTTGCTTTGTATAATAATTTATTCCTATCTTGACTTTGAGTTACTCTGAGGTCAGAGGCTGCAGGCCTCTGGATCTATTGACAGCAGGTGATTAGGTAATGGATGTACTGCTAGCTCTCCTTTCTCTGGCCAGGCCTCCAGAAGCCCTTCACTAGGCTGGCTGGTTAACTCTTTGTGAACCAGAGAGGAAGGAAAAGAAAAGAATTAAGATGCTTTACACAGACAAATATGTACAGAAACATACATATTCATACATACATTTACATTTTCATTTGATTTCTCATTTACATGTTAACAGTCACATTTGTATTGGGCTCAACCACCTGTCTCAAATGCTCTGTAAGCAAAAGCCTTTTACATGGCCTTGCCTTATAGTACACACTTGTGGCTTTATCCTTGAACCTAAATTTGTCCCAAGCCTATTTCTCTTTAATAATTGTGAAAGCTCATTGTATTTCTTATTATGTGGCCTTTACTATTATGAGTGAGCACATTCTAGTCTTGATTCTAACTTTGTTCCATCTTTCTACCAAAACAACTAAGTCCATCTCTTAAAACTTTCTTCCTAAGATTGAATCAAATCTGGGATTCTATAGAGTCACTAATTCATCAAAACAGAATGAGTTCATGAAACTTCATCTTTATGTTGCTCTGAAGAAAATCTGGTGAATAGGGTGGACTAATGCCAAGAGATTATCATATTTATTTAATAATGATAGAAAAAGCATATCAAGCTGGGTGGTGGTGGCGGCGGTGCACGCCTTTAATCCCAGCGCTTGGGAAGCAGAGGCAGGCGGATTTCTGAGTTCGAGGCCAGCCTGGTCTACAAAGTGAGTTCCAGGACAGCCAGGGCTACACAGAGAAACCCTGTCTCGAAAAACCAAAAAAAAAGAAAGAAAGAAAGAAAGAAAGAAAGAAAGAAAGAAAGAAAGAAAGAAAGAAAGAAAGAAAGAAAGAAAGGAAGGAAGGAAGAAAGAAAAAGCATATCATCAGCTTCAAGAAGCAATCCTGAGATGAAGTCTCTTTGGAACCCTGCCATGGAGCTCACCATGCAAAAATGACATCTAACCTTAGTCTATGCTACATGGCTGCTGACAATATTTGATGTCATTTATTCTGCTATAGCTTTAATAACACACTCCTTGAGCCAGGAGTATTGACACATACTTGTAATCCTAGCTCTAGTGGGGGTTAGGCTGTGGTAAAAAAGATTATCCCAAATTTAAAGACAGATTAGGTTATATAGCCATCTCAAAACAACAAAGAAAATAGCTCAAGGGAAGAGTTCTGTAATGTTAGAGATCAAATTCATTGGCTGAGCTGGGGTGGCGCACACCTTTAGTCCCTGTGCTTTGGAGGCAGAGGCAGGCGGATTTCTGAGTTTGAGGCCAGCCTGGTCTACAGAGTGAGTTCCAGGACAGCCAGGGCTACACAGAGAAACCCTATCCCGAAAAAACAAAAACAACAACAAAAAAAAAAAAACCAAAAAAAAATCATATAAAATTGATTTTTATAAATCTGTAGAATAGGAACACAGCCAGTGTTTTATACCCATCAGTTACACATCCAGTTTTCCCAACTACTGATTGAAAATATTATACCAGAGTTGTAGACTTTATCTCTTAATGATTAAGTATAATCACATGACAGGTGATTGTGGAGTAAGGGGATAATATATTCTCATGCTATTCTATTCAATTTCATATAAAGGACTTGAAAATCCATACATTTTGCTACCAGTGGGCTGGAGAGCCAAACCAATTTTCCAGATAGAGATGACTGTGCTGTTACCCTTTAAGGGGTCCCCCAGAGCAGTGGTTCTTAACCTTTCTGATGCTGTGGCCCTTTGATATAGTTTCTCATGTTGTGGTGACCCACCAACCATACAGTTCTTTTGTTGCTACTTCATAACTAATTTTGCTTAGGTTATGAGTCATAATGTAACCATCTGATATGCTACCTCTCTGAAAGGTCATTCAACCCCCGAAGGGGTTTCGAGCCACAGGTTGAGAACCGCTGTCCTACAGGGTACACTGAACAGGATAGCCTTTAAGGACTAAATACAGCCCACAGCAGTTTTAGACACTTGTTTCCATTTGTTTGAAAAAGCAGCATGCCCAGTTTTGCAGAAGTTCTCAACCTGTGGGTTGAAACCCATTGGGTGTGGGGGGAGGTGTCAAATGACCCTTTCACAGAAGGTTGCCTAAGACCATACCTTAACATGTTTATATTACAACTTACAACAGTAGCAAAGTTACAGTTACGGAATAACAATGAAAATAATTTTCTGTTGGGTATCACAACATGAGCTGTATTAAATAAAGGATTGTAGCATTAAAAAAGTTGAACCACTGCTCTATCATGTCTGGTTTAATGTGGTGTTGAGGATTGAACCTGGGGCTTTGAACATACTAGCCAAGTACTCTAAACAACTAAGTCACATTCCTAGCCTTCAAAACCAATTTTTAGTTTCAGAGAGTATCTCAGGTATCCCAGGCTGGTCCTGAACTTGCTGTACAGCTGATCATGACCTTGAACTTCTGATCCTCTTGCTGGACAAAACAAAAGAAAGAAAAGAAAAAACAAAACAAAACAAAAAAAGCAAAAAGGGCTGGAGAGATGGCCTCTTCCAGAGGTCCTGAGCTTAATTCCTGGCAACCACATGGTGGCTCACAACCATCTGCAATGGGATCTGGTACCCTCTTCTGGTGTATACTCGTATAAATAATAATAAATAAATAATATTTTTCAAAAAAAAAAAAGCCAGACAGTGGTGGTGCATGCCTTTAATCCAGCACTTGGGAGGCAGAGGCAGGCAGATTTCTGAGTTCCAGGCCAGCCTGGTCTACAAAGTGAGTTCCAGGACAGCCAGGGATACACAGAGAAACCCTGTCTCAAAAAAACCAATAAATAAATAAATAAATAAATAAATAAATAGACAAACAAATTAAAAAAAATAAAAAACAAAAAAACTTCAAAACCTATGATCCCTTATTCATTTCCCAGGTCTTGGAATTATAGGTGTGCACTACCATGCCTGCTTTAGGCAGTCCTAAAGATCCAAATGGAACTCAAGGCTTTGTGAATAGTAAGCAAGTGCTCTACCACGGGAGCCACATCCCCAGCCCTCGGAATCTCCAACCCCCATGCATGTGTGTCTGTGCATCATATTGTGCCTGGTGGTCAGATCCTGTGGAGCTGGAGCTACAGTTAGTTGTTAGCTCCAACGTGAACACAGCAATTGAACCCAGGTTTTCTTCATGGCCAAGTCACCTATGTAGCTCTTATACCTATTTTAAATTGCATGTGATTTAAGCCTTGAAGTTAGTAACTTCAGAACCAAGTATAGTAGTTGTGTACCACATAATTATTTGATAAAGGAATGAATGAGCCCATATTTCAAAATTTGGATTTATAATCCCAGAAAATTGATTTTGTGCTTCTGGAATTGATGATGCTCAGGGAAACAGATTCATACTACACAGAGTCACTAAGTGTTAAGTCTAAACTTCACTTTTATTCATTTTCAGTAAGAAATCACAACTAGGGCTAGTGAGATGGCTCAGTGGTTAAGAGCACTGGCTGCTCTTCCGAAGGTCTTGAGTTCAATTCCAGAAAACCACATGGTGGCTCACAGTCATCTATAGAGGATCTGATGCCCTCTTCAGGCAGGTGGATGTATATGCAGCACAGCACTCAGACATTAAATAAAATAAATAAAAAATCACAACTAGATTCTACTTACTGAATAGTACTAGAGAATCAGTCTAATGAAAACATTTTTTCTTTTGTGGTGGGAGTAAGTCGATAGATAGCCCTGACTGGCCTCAAACTATGTAGCTGAGGTTGACTTTGAACTCCTGATCCTTCAATATTCTGTTACCAAACCCAGCTACTTAAAGAGTGTTATAGCTAATATCTAGTTAGTTAACAGGATGTTATCACTTCTGTTATATAAATATCTGTTGGGCTGGTGAGATGGCTCAGTGGGTAAGAGCACCCGACTGCTTTTCCAAAGGTCCAGAGTTCAAATCCCAGCAACCACATGGTGGCTCACAACCATCTGTAACAAGATCTGATGCCCTCTTCTGGAGTGTCTGAAGACAGCTACAGTGTACTTACATATAATAATAAATAAAAATCTTAAAAAAAAATATCTGTTAAAGTATGCTGGCCAGGGGTATAGGGTGGGTGTGGCTCAATATTAGAACACTAGCAAGCACTCATGAGTCCTACCTAAATCCCATGTCAAACAAGTTCATATATTAGCTTAATTTCTCTGGTGAAGAAATACTAGTTTTGTTACTTGGTCTTGCCTTCCTTTTTAGTTAACTTTTTTTGTTTGTTTGTTTTTGTTTTTTGTTTTTTGTTGAGACAAGGTTTCTCTGTATTGCCCTGGCTGTCCTGGAACTCACTCTGTAAAACAGGCTGGCCATGAACTCAGAAATCTGCCTTCCTCTTCCTGCGAAGCGCTGGGATTAAAGGCATGTGCCACCACGCCCAGCTTTAGTTAACTTTTAAAGAACATACACTGTCATCAATTCCAGACAAATGAGACTGGGATACTTAGAGTATTTTTTGTAGCAGACATGAAGCCCTGGGTTTGATTTGTACATATAGCAGCTATATTGACTCATTGTTTGGCTAATTATTTGGACTCAGCATCCTCTTAGCCACGCGTTTACAAGTTTAAAATACAGAATGAGTGCCTCCGGCTTATATAATAAAAACACTTGCTGCTTTAGTCGTCAGCTCTATTAATTTTTATTTCAGGTTACCTTTCATGAAATGCAGGTTTTTCCTGAACACAGAACAAACTCAGTTCTTTTTTTTCCCCCTTTGTTTTTTTGAGATGGGATCTGACCACAGCTCAGGGTTGGGCTGGAGTTCCCTGTGTAACTCCACTTGTCTCAGCCACAATGCCCAGTGAAAAGGCCCCAGTTCTGCAAGGATATCTATACATGAAGTCACTTAAATGCTTGCAATGTACAGCAAAGCACTGGCCTGTAAAGATGTCATTACTGCCTTACTGTGTATGAAGATTTTTAGCTGAGATCAAGAAATCCCTGGAAAGGCACTGGTGTTTAAAGGAGAGCAGATATCTTCACCACCACAGAGAAGGTTTGTGGCCCTACCCTCAGCCAACTCCTAAGTTCTAGGAACTCAAGGTTCAAATTTTGACATTTTGGGGGAAACAATTTTAGTTACGTCACAATAATTCCACAGAGGTGTTTAAAATAACTTGATTTTCACAGATTTGAAGACTGGTGAGGTTAGCTGTGCCGTTCTTGCTTAATTCCAAAATTGTGTTCAAAATGTGACTACAGAAGAAATAATCTAAGGCTTAACTTAGTTGGATATACAAGATGGTTTCTTCAAACCCGTGTGTGTCAGTGGAGCTGGGAACAGTCATGATCTGGCTGAATGTTTCTCCTTGTATAGCTTCTCCATGTAGTCAAGTCGGAACTTCTTCAGAGCATGGTGATCTCTTATAGCCCTTACCTTTAATCCTAGCACTCGGTAGGCAGAGAAAGGCAAGTGGATCTCTGTGAGTTTGAAACCAGCCCAGCCTACAAAGCGAGTCTGGGGCAGCCAGGGATTGTAACACAGAGAAACCTTGTCTTGAAAAACCAGGAAAAAAAAAAGGAATCTTTATGTGAGTTAGGTATGGTGATGCATGACTGTAATCCAAATACTTAGGCAACAGAGGGAAGAAGAAGAGTATAGTTCAAGATTCTTCTCCAGTTAGTGAGTTTGGGGCCAACCTGGTCTGCAAGAAACCCAGTCTCAAAAAAGCCAAAAGTGCTGGGCGTGATGGCGCACGCCTTTAATCCCAGCACTTGGGAGGCAGGGGCAGGTAGATTTCTGAGTTCGAGGCCAGCCTGGTCTACAGAGTGAGTTCCAGGACAGCCAGGCCTACACAGAGAAACCCTGTCTCGAAAAACCAAAACAAACAAACAAACAAACAAACAAACAAACAAAAAAAACAAAAGCAAATTTTTTTTTTTTACTTTTTTTTTGGTTTTTCAAGACAGGGTTTCTCTGTATAGCCCTGGCTATCCTGGAACTCACTTTGTAGACCAAATTTCTTAAATAGCAGATGGCATCTACAAGAGCACTCTAAGAAATAATAGGTAGGTTCCAGGTCACCTTATGGCTTAGGATTTGATGCTTCTGTAAATTCAATAGTAACAAAAAGAAACCGTAAGGGTTCAGAGTCTAGTGAAGACTATGACTGAAGGCTGAAATACTGTTCCCTAGGCAGTCAACACTGGAACGATTTACTACACATTTGGCATTGGTATTGGGGACCCTACTTGGGGACAGGTCCCAACTATATGATCTATCTTGAAGCACATAGTATTTGGAAGGCTTGTTGGAAAATATAAGAGGTGCATAAAACAAGGGACTGTGTGCTACAGATCCAGTGGATTTAGACTCTCCTAAGTCTCTACGTCTGCTGGGTAAACAGCTGTGTAAACCAGCAGGCATGGCTCTCTGTTGTGTACACTCCAGCACTCTCTAGAGAAGGAGAAAGTGACTGCATGTTCTCTCATACACACAGCCAAGTAACCAGGTCGCTAAAAGCAGAGCCTCTGAGTGACTAGAAGAACGTGCCACATTCCAGAGTATATTTACATGTATTGGATATATACAGAATTGGAATGTAAAAACAATCCAGGGGCTGGAGAGATGGCTCAGTGGTTAAGAGCACTGACTGCTCTTCCGAAGGTCCAGAATTCAAATCCCAGCAGCCACATGGTGGCACAACCATCCGTAATGAGATCTGATGCCCTCTTCTGGGGTGTCTGAAGATAGTGACAGTGCACTTATATATAATAATAAATCTTAAAAAAAAAATCCAAAGAATAGTAAACATCTCTTCAAGATCTATGTGGTCAAACAATTTTTCCTGTATTCTTTATTGTAAGAAGGATTCATTATTGAGTCATTTTTAAGGCGAATTACTGAGCATTTATTATGTACCAGGTACTGGGAATACAGCAGCAAAGAAAAGAGAGAGCTACATGTTTGCACACAGGTCTGCCACCCCATCTCACCTAATTGGGAAGCAGAGGCAGGAGGATGAATCTAGAGTGAAGGTCAACAATTAACTAGCAAGTTCCAGATCTAAGACCTTGTTTTATCCCCCCCCCCATCTCACAATAACGGGGAACAAGCAAGAGACCCATGCTTCAGATAGAAAACAGGATCATCACAGAAGGAATGTGATGACAAACCTGGAAAACAGATAACCAAGCGTGCTATCACAGTTTATATGATGCTAGGGACTGAACTCGGGGCCTTCTGCATGCTAGGCAAGCACTCTGCCCACTGAGCTACATGTCAAGCCCACAGAAGGGACTCCTGCAAAGGGGACATTTGGCTTTAATGTGAAAGAGGAGAAGCGATCCATGGGGAGTGTGGGAAGAGCACCACAGTCAGAAATATTGACTCTAAAGCTCCTAGAAGTAGCCTCAGCAATGAAGGGAATAAGGGAGGTGGGGGTGGGGCAATCAGAGGGTAGGAGAAATGGCAGAGGGAGAAAAAGATGAAGAAAAAGAGACCAGCATATGTCTGAAGTAGGACAGCCTATGCAAGGTCTTATTGACCAGGAAAAGACGCTGAACTTTCATTTGGGGACAGGGTCACATATAACCCAGGCTGCCCTCAGACTTCCTATGGAGTTGAGTATGGCTTTCCTTTTCCATCCTCCTGCCTCCACCTCCTGAGTGTGTGGGGTTACATTGTGTGCATGTATCATTTATATGGTGCTAAGGATTGAATTTATGGCCTTGTGCATGTTGGGCAAACAGTCTGCCAACTATGTTACATCCCCAGGCTAAAAAGTTGAGGTTTTTCTAAAAACAAAGTCATTAAAGATATTTTATCTGGAAGGAAGCAATGTTATTTACTATTTATTCAGACAGGTTGGGACAGATCCTGGATGCATAAGTCTTCCTTCCTAGGGTCTTGTCTTAATTTGGATTCACGACTGGATCAACATGTATTACAATGCTTTACTCAATTTATTGATTTAAACATTAGTCACATCTAACATTCACAGCGATTAGACTGGTATTTGACTAAAAGCTAGGGGACATAGGTACCACAGTCTAGTCAAGCTGATAAATAGAATTAGCCATTCTGTTGCCTTTGACCTTAAAATAGTTTTCAGACTGGTTCCTTCCTCTCCATTGTCACTGGCTTAATTTGGGCTTGAGTTATCCTTGCAGAATTAATTCATTCGAGTTGGAAATCGCATAGCTCAGTGGTAATGCAAGGAAGGCAGAGGCTCTTGGTTTTATCCTATACTTATGTACTAGGTACTTTGTAAAATCATAAATGGATTTTTTTTTTTTTTTTTTTTGGTTTTTTGAGACAGGACTTCTCTGTGTAGCCCTGGCTGTCCTGGCACTCTGTAGACCAGGCTGGCCACCACGTGTGCCACCACGCTGGGCGGATGCTTTCTTTTATAGAGCGTCATCTCTCATTTTAATAATGCTGTCGAACAGCTGAGCGTGGTGGCGCACGCCTTTAATCCCAGCTCTCGGGAGGCAGAGGCAGGCTGATTTCTGAGTTTGAGGCCAGCTTGGTCTACTGAGTGAGTTCCAGGACAGCCAGGGCTACACAGAGAAATCCTGTCTCGAAAACAAACAAACAAACAAACAAACACAAAAAAATTGCGGTAGAACATTTCTTGAAAGACCACCTTATAAAATGTTTACTTGTAGACGAAAAATACACAAGAAACGGAAAGTACTAAGAATGGCTGATGTGTGTCTGTTTTTTTTAAAGACTTAAAACCTAAGCTCATGCCTTTAATCCCAGCACCTGGGAGCCAGCCTGGTTCACAGAGCGAGTTCCAGGACAGCCCAGGCTACAGAGAGAAACTTGTCTTAAAAACAAAGCAAAACAAAACAAAAAACTTTAAAAACAATGAATATATTGGAAAATCAGACAATATCTAAACTAGCTCCTTCCTTCTTAATGTCCTTACTGGGAAGCCCTGTGCCAAGGGGGAGAGAATTTTGCTCCTTTTAGGTTCTTTTTATCAGTTTACCTGTTAGAATGCACTCAGATGAGCACCACAAGCCTTCTCTCTACCAGAAATGCACCGGAGCACAAGTCACTTGGTTTCTCAAACTCCAGCTTCACCAGTGCCTACCGCGGGCAGAAAACTGAAACTTCCGTCGTCGTTAATGCTACCTTTTTAACATCTAACCTCATAATGCTTCTTTTTGTTGCAGCCACTGCACTGTGTCGAAATCTGTTTACATAACTATTTTGCTACTGTGTTGAGGACAAACTAGAATAAGCCTGGGACGGACCACGGAACTCCGAAATGTTTTCGCCAAAACAATCACCGTGCAGGACTTCGGGTGATCACCGGAAGGGAGAACCAGGGAGACTTGGAGTATACTTCCATCTCCGTGCCCGAATGCTAGGAGGCCACGGGATATCTGCCCTGTCCACTTCCTCCTCGCTGCTCGCCTGCTGCCGGCTCACGATCAGCCAGCACTAGAAGACCCACTCGCTAGCCGAGCACCGCCCGACTCACGCGTGCGCACTTCCTTTCTCTTCTCGCGGGGGGTGGGGGATGAGGGGGTGAGGGGTGTGGCTTGGGGGGACCAGGCTGGTCCGCGTCTCCCAGCCCAGCGTCGCCCCACCCCGCCCGCCCCGCCCCTGCCGCGCGCGTCGCCCGTGGGGCGGAGCCTCTGCCGGGCGCCCAGTCAGCCACTGTCCCAGCCTGCCCTGCGCGGGCCAACGAGAGCCAGCCCAGTGACTCACCTCTGCCGCGCTAACTCTTCGCAGCTCTTCCCATCGCACACGCTCACCCCCGGTTCGAGATGGCGGCGGCGGCGGCGGCGGCAGCGGCGGCGGGGGACTCAGACTCTTGGGGTGAGCAGAAGTTCCGGCCCAAATGCGGGCTGTGGCGGCCCCGCTCCCACGCGGGTACTAACGCGACTCGCTCTCTTCCGTAGACGCGGACACGTTCTCTATGGAGGACCCGGTGCGGAAGGTCGCGGGCGGCGGCACGGCCGGCGGGGACCGCTGGGAAGGCGAGGACGAGGACGAGGACGTGAAGGTAGGTTCGGGCCCGGGAGCCAGGCTACGCCCGTGGGCGCCGGCTGCGGGCGGGGAGATCGGGCCCCCGGGGCGCCGCCCGGGCCTGCGGGCCGTGGGTCCCGCGTGAGCTTCGGCCCGGAGGTTCCCTCGGCTGGACGGCCATGTGGGCAGCAAGGCGGCAGCTTGTCCGGCCGGACTCTGCGGAGGGTGGTGACCGCCTGGGCCCCAGCCCTTCACCGAGGGTCGGCTCTCTGGCCTGGAACCTAACTGGAGACGAGAAGTGACAGCAGCAGTCCGGTCGGCCCACGTGCTATCTTCGCAGTCCAGAACCTCTCACCGAAACTAGGCGAACAGATCGGGAACTCGGTTTCAGTGTTTGTCCCATATGGAAAGTCGTGGATCCGCTTTTCCTAGTTCGGCTCTCCCATGTGTCAGTAACTTAGGTATGATTGTGAAGGCCGGTAGCTCGTTTGAGCGATTAGATGGAGAAAATACATTGAATTTTCTAAACTAGAATTGGAGTAGTAAAACAACTTTTAGCTCTCCCTTCCCCCACCCTGTGGTAAGAAGGATGAACTGAGAGCACTGAGATAACCATCGGGTTAGTGGACAGAACTGTGAACTCTGAAAAACAGAGCTAACAGTTATTCATCTACACAGGGACAGACAGGCTTAGAAAAAAACCCCAAAGAGTTGGTGGTTGTGGTAGACCAGGGGCCAGTGGTTTGTTTGTTTTTTTTTTTTTTTGTATTGTAAATTCGAGTCCTATTCACCTTTATTGTTCTTAAAAACTCTCACGGGCTCATCTTACAGCTTTAGATATACTGTTTGGATTTTTCATTTTTACTCTGAACTTTGCTGAAGTGTATGTCTACTTTACCAGACAGCCTGAATTTGAGGAATGAAGTGATCTTTGTGTACATTGAAGTTAATAATGAAGTTAATAATAGTGCTGTTGACTGGCTACTTACGTGCTTTCTTTATCTATTGTATGTATACACTTGGGCATGGTTTGTTACCGACCTTATATTATCCTATCACGGCAGATTTTCAGTTTTGACTTTTCACTTTTCCTAGGAAGTAGAAGTTAGGACATCTTATAAAGTTAAAGAAGTTAAAGTTGGGCTGGAGAGATGGCTCAGCGATTAAGAGCACTGACTGCTCTTCTGAAGGTCCTGAGTTCAAATCCCAGTAACCACTAGCCACCCATCTGTAATGAAATCTGATGCCCTCCTACAGTGTACTTATATGTAATAATAAATAAGTCTTGGGAAAAAAAAAAAGTCAAGAGATGGGAGTAAGTTTAAAACAAAACAGGGGACAGTGGGGGGAAAGTAAAGGAGGCGGGAATAAATGCCAAAAGGTTGTTTAAAGCTTTCAGTAATGATGCCATGTAGTATCTACCTGGGGTTATGGAATGTAAATGGTGTCATTCCTGATGTTTATAATTCGTATCACTTAACAGTGGTTGTGGACCTTCCTGGTGCTGTGAACTTTTAGCTTGTATTTAACATGTTGTGGTGACCTCTCCCAAGCATAAAGTTATTTTTTGCTACTTTATAACTAATTTTGCTGCTATTATGAATTGTAAATATCTGATGCAGGATATCTGAGCTCTGAAAGGGTTGTTGGAGACCCACAGTGAGAACCACTGTAAGTTGATAAGTGTAAGAGCTAACTTTGGGGAGACTTAGAGGTGAGTTACTTGTAAAATCCACGTATCCACTCACTCTTTCAGTGCAGACTTACTTTCGTATACATAACCAGTCTTTTTTTTTGGTATTTTTCAAGACAGGGTTTTTCTGTGTAGCCCTGGCTGTCCTGGAACTCACTCTGTAGACCAGGCTGGCCTCAAACTCAGAAATCCGCCTGCCTCTGCCTCCCGAGTGCTGGGATTAAGGGAGTGCACCGGCTGACATAACCAGTCTCATACATAATGTTTGAAGTTGATGTTGCAGATTGGAAGCTGATTTTGTCCATCCTGTTGTAGTGTTAAAATTTTGCTTTATTTCTGTCTCATGATACAGTATATAAAAATAGTTTTTGACTCCTGGGTTTTAGAAACAAACTGGATTATGTTACCTTGGCATTTTCTAGTTACTCTTTCTCAATATGTAAGTAATTGTAATGAGACTTGCATTACATACTTTTTTTGTTGTTTTTTGCATGTTTTGTTTAGAGACTGGGTCTCACTGTGTCAACCAGGCTGGCTTTGAACTTCACAGAAGTCTGCCTGGCTCTGCCTCGTGAGTGCTGGGATTAAAAGAGTACACCAACATCAGAATCACTTTTTTTTTTAAGATTTGTTTATTTATTTTATGTACATAAGCACACTGTAGCTGTGCAGATGGTTGTGAGCCTTCATGTGGTTATTGGGGATTGAATTTTTTGTAGGACCTTACTCGCCTCAGAGTAAGAGTGAGAGTCCCTGCTTGCTCTGGCCCAAAGATTTATTATTATAAATAAGTACACTGTAGCTGTCTTCTGATACACTAGAAGAGGGCGTTAGATCTCATTACAGGTAGTTGTGAGCCACCATGTGGTTGCTGGGATTTGAACTCAGAACCTTTGGAAGAGTAGTCAGTGATTGATCTCACCCACTGAGCTATCCTGCCAGCCCTACTTTGTGGTTTTTTTTTTTTTTGAGACAGGGTTTCTCTGTGTAGCCCTGGCTGTCCTGGAACTCACTTTGTAGACTAGGCTGGCCTCGAACTCAGAAATCCACCTGCCTCTGCCTCTCAGGTGCTGGGATTAAAGGCATGCCACCACCGCCCAGCTCCTACTTTGTGTTTTAAATGAGCATTAGCAGGGCTTCCTAGCACTTGGTAGATATTCAGGAAATACTAATTTTCATTGATGTCTTCCTTCTTTTATCCTAATGGAAATATTTTGACTGCTAAAATCTAATATCTGAGGTTTATTTTATGCCACACTTTATCATTTCCTAAGGCCAGAAGGATCATATTTCTTCTAGTGTCTATTTACTATGAATTTTGTGTTTTTATTGGAAGATCATGGTTATCAAACAAATTTGCCCATTCAGAAGTTTGTTAGAATTGAAATTTGTCACCTTGCATAGCAGTGAGTTATATTACAAACTATTGAATTTTGGTGTTTTAGCATTTAATCATTTTGTGGTAGTATGCAAGACTTATTTGTTTTCATGAAGTCAAATAATCGTAGTTCTTAAACAATTCAGTATGTGAATTAAAAAAACAAGATTGGTGAATGGCAAGTGTAGTTCAGGAAGTGAGGAAGTCGGAAGAGTCCCCTGAGTTCAAGAGGTTAAGACCAACTTGGCCGGTAGAGCAAGAGTTCTATGGCAAAACTGTAGGAAGTGTTTTTTTTTTTTTTTTTTTTTTTTTTTTTCGAGACAAGAGTTTCTCTGTATAGCCCTGGCTGTCCTGGAACTCACTTTGTAGACCAGGCTGGCCTCGAACTCAGAAATCTGCCTGCCTCTGCCTCCCGAGTGCTGGGATTAAAGGCGTGCGCCACCACGCCCGGCGGAAGTGTTCTTTTAATGTGGGGTCAAGTGCTTGATCTTTATAAATTACCAGTTTAATGCCACTTACAGTGTCTATCTTAGTTACTCACTCTAGTTGACGGTCCTTTTTAGTATTTTACCTTTCTGGTTGTTCAGTAGCTGTCTTGCAGTGACAAAAATGGACATAAGCTATAGACCTCTTAATATTCATGGAGGAGGACAGACTTTTTCCCAGTATAAAGGTAAAACCTAGTGGCTAGAGAGATGGCCTAAGAGCAGTGTTCTCTTCAAGAGGACCAGAGTCAGATTCCTAGCATTTACATCACAGCTGTCTGTGGCTTTAGCTCCAGGCATCTGGTATCTCTGTCCTTGTAGACCTGCTGTCACACGCACATGCATATCCACAGGTAGGCAGACATACTTTTTTTTTTTGGGGGAAGTAAGGAGTGTACATCTTATTTTTACTTAGTATTTACTTAGACTTTTTCTTACTATCCTGATATGCAGAGGTAGCAGGAAGAAATGTTTGCTTTGTGTGTGTGTGTGTATATGAATATATATATATATATGAATATATATATGTGTGTATGTATGTGTGTATATATATATGACTAGAGTAATGTGCAGGATGTAGATGCAGTACCTACTGAAAGGATGAGTACCTACTGAAAGCACGGGCAATGCAGCTTTAAAGTCATTTTACTAGATTCCCTACGTCCATTTCAGTTGAACAGGTTACAGATTGGGTTTATTATTCGAAAGATGTACAGAGGAAACTTCTGACTGTGTTCAGCTGTCTCTGGCATTTTTTATTTTGTTTTTGTTTGTTTTTTTTATGTTTAGTTATTTCAGGCAGGATCTCATGTGGCCCAAGGCTGGCCTCACTCTCAGCCAGCTGAATTCTGGGACCTTGCCTACAGACATTTGAGTACTAGGATTGAAGGCATGTACAACTACTCCTAGTTTATGCCTCCTTCAGGATAGAACTCAGGGCAAGCCACCAACTAAACTACATCTCCAGCCCTCAGCTGTGTGTTTCTCTAGTTGCCTTGTAGAATTTATTACACAAGGTCTCAGAGAACTGTCCCAGGTAAAAGCTATGCACTGAGCAGTCAAGTCTTACTCATTTACTTTAAGGATCTGTCCAAATTAATAATACAAATCCTCCAGAATAAGGACATCTTTTTTCAAGTATTAGCACTTCTGAGGAATAGGATCTATATTTAATTTGATTTTTGTTTGTCTTTTTGTGTGTATGTGTGTGTTTGTCTTTTTATATTCTACTTTTGGGGTAGGATTTCCTTCCAATTTGGATCTTCTGGCTTCAGCCTTCCAATTTTTAAAAATTTTTATTTTTTGGCTTTTTCGAGACAGGGTTTCTCTCTATAGCCCTGGCTTTCCCGGAACTCACTTTGTAGACCAGGCTGGCCTCAAACTCAGAAATCCACCTGTCTCTGCCTCTGGAGTGCTGCCACCACACCCGGCTCAAGTATGCTTTTTATTGAAAAACATTTACTTATTCTATTTGTTGCACTGGGCCATTGCAAATAAATTAGTTACTTGTTTAGTGTTTGGTTGGGGCTTTTAAATATTAATTTTATATTTTGTCTGCATGTGCGTACGTGCACCATGTGTGTGCCTGGTGTTCATGGAAGTTAGAAGAAGGCATCAGATGCTATGGAACTGGAGTTAGACTTGTGAGCCAGGTTTTCTACAAGAGCAATAAGTGCTTTAAACCACTGAGCCATCTTTCCAGCCCTAGTGTAGAATTTACTGAAATAATTATTTTGACTTAAGATGGTAAAACATTTAGCTTTCTTTTAAAAACTGAATTTTAATGAGAAGGCTAGCCTTATCAGTTCTGAAGCTGCTTAGAGCAGAAACTACAGCATTTACAGAGTACTAAAAAGTTGTTTTTCCAGTAAGAAATTATGTGGTATCCTGTGGGCTAGGGATATAGCTCAGTTGGTAGAGTGCTTGCCTAAGATACATGAAACTTTGGGTTCCATTTCCAGCATTATGTAAGCTTGGTATGATAGTGGTACCTCCCCTCTAATTTCAGCACTCAGGATAAGAAGTTTAAGGTCATCTACTCATAGGGAGTGTCTTAGGTTTTTATTGCTGTGAAGAGATACCATGACCACCACAACTCTTATAAAGAAATATATTTCTTACAGTTTCAGAGGTTCAGTCCATTATCATGGTGGGAAGCATGGCAGCATGCAGGCAGACCTGGTACTGGAGGAGCCAAGAATTTTACATACTAGTAGCGAGAATCAGAGACTGTCAGCCAGAGACAGGCAGCCAGGAGGAGACTCTTTTCAACTTTGGGCAGAGCTTGAGCATAGGTGGAGCCCTCAAAGCCCCAACCCACAGCGATACTTCCTTCAACAAGGCCACATCTCCTAATAGTGCCACTCCCCATGGGCCAACCATTCAAAATCTGTGGAGGTCAAACCTATTCAAATCACCATAGGGAGTTTGAGGTAGCTCTGGGCTACTCTGCCTTTAAAAAGAAAAAAATCAAAAAGGTTTGCTGGACTAAATTGAGGAAAAAAGGAGAGAAATATATGTTAACTCTCAGGCTATTGCTATGGGGCAAAACAGTTTTAACTGTTCTTTTTTGAAGCCATTCCCATTTGACAGTCTATAATTATGTATTGCTTCAGTTGGAAAACATTTTCAGCCTTAAATACATTTCTCCTAATGTATATGACACTCCACATTTTTGTATTATGAAAATGGCAGGACCAGCCAACTGTTAGGTACATTATTAGAAAACTTTTAAAAAGTAATATTAGAATTTTTTGTTTTCCTTTAATAGTTGGTTGTGTTTGGTTAAGAAATAGATTTTGAACTTGAAAGCATCTCAAAGAGATTTTTGAGAGATCTTTGAGAGAAATGATTCAAATGACACTGGGTGAATAACTGCAGGGCATAAGTATTATTTACATGAGTAAAGTATAAACAGCTTCTCTCTAAGGAAGCTGGCCTGTTTATGAAGGCAACCTGAATGTTTTTTGTTATAATATTATAGTCCAGGCTGGCTTAGAACTCCATAGGTAACAAGTTGACCATGAACTCCTGATCTTCTTGTCTCCACCCGCTGTGCTGGGATTACAGGCATATACTACTAGCATGCCCAAATCAGATTCCTGCAAGTGTTTGGTGTTTGTTTCAGTAATGGAGATTGAATCCAAAACTTCATGCATCCTGTGCAAATGCTACATCAATTGAGCTATATTCCAGCTTCTGGGAACGGTATTTTTAATAGGATATTAATAGGTTGTATCTTGAACCAAATAACACTTAGGTCTTTTTTGAAGTGATAGGTAAGCTTACTGCCTCTATTTTAAGTGTCTTGCAACACTTTTGTCATTTTATCTGGAAAGCTTGCCAGCATTTACAAGGTCCTCGTGTTTACAGAGTAGTCGGCTCAGTTTCCCTACAGCAGTTGTGGGAGGCATTCTGTGCCTACATTTACTTTTCATAACTTAAGGACCAGAGTCTTTAAAAATTCCTGTGGAAAGCTACCTAGCCTTCTTGGATAGTGCCAGCTATATTTGACCTCTTCTTAAGAGAATTAATATGATAGTTTAGTAGTAATGTCAGGGTAGGCTTGTTGCACGTGTTTGAGGGTAGTGGTAATAGACATGGCTTGCTTTTCATGGTCCTTTGTATACTGAGGCAGGTGTCATGACTCTGCCTAGAATTTATTTACAGGAACTGCCTTTTTTACTATCAAAACCTATTCTGGCCTGGCGTGATGGCACATGCCACAAATCCCAGCATTCCAGAGTTAAAGAGGATCATGGCTCAAGGCCCCTCTAATCTACACAGCAAGACCCCACTACAAAACAGACAATATTTCAAGAAATGGAATCTCTGATAAGATGGAGACTTTCTAAGTAGCCTCCTGTTTTCATGGATAAGAGCTGGGTTTATCTTTTGTTGTGGGAAACCAGAGAGTGATAAGGATAGAGGGTACAGAGTCGGTGAAATTTTCTCATGACTTCTTGGTACCAGACAGAAGCTTGAAGATCAGTTTCTTTAAATTTCCAAACAAAATAAAACCTACCAATGGCCGGGCAGTGGTGGCGCACACCTTTAATCCCAGCGCTTGGGAGGCAGAGGCAGGCGGATTTCTGAGTTGGAGGCCAGCCTGGTCTACAAAGTGAGTTCCAGGACTGCCAGGGCTACACAGAGAAACCCAGTCTCGAAAAGAAAAACAAACAAACAAACAAACAAACCTACCAATGACAACTTGAGATTTGAGGTTGTGTAACTAATACAGTTGCGTGTAACTGGGCATGTTTTACCTTAGGTAGTATGTATCTTAACTCTACTTTTTTATAAGATTCCCTATGATCTAGGGGAGCTCACTCTAGAACTAATGGGAAGAACAAATCTTGGAAGGAGGGACTTACTTAGTTTTCAGTTACTTTATATTCCAAAATTCAGAAGGAGTTTTGTTCTGTGTCACTTTGGTCCAGAGCAAGTCCCAGTATCACTTCTTACTGAGATAGCATGCTGGCTACTTCTGGGCCACAGTTTTCTGTGAAATGAGATGCTGTTGCCTTACTTTTAGGAGTGTTGTAAGGATCGACCTTAATGTTACAACATGAAAAGGCTCCTAGCATAATTATAGGTGCAAAGTAAATGTTCAGTATGCGCTATATACTGTTATTATCTCAGCTTTAACTCGGCACTTCCTAGACATTCGTTGACCCTCCTATCTGAAGCATATTGCAGACCCCAGAATACTTGATAGTTAACTTGTTTTTATCTCTTTGATTCACAAATAGTAAGGTAATACAAACTTTTAATTTTTAACTCTAGAATTTTAGTTATTCAAATAATGATTAATAGTCTATCAAAAGTCTAAATCATGGTTTAAATTGACAAGTGGTTATAAAAACATTTACTTGGGGGCTGGAGAGGTAGCTCATGGGGTAGGAGCACTGACTCGTCCAAAGAATCCAGGTTAGATTCCTAGCACTTATGTAGTGGCTTACAACTATAGCTGCAGTTCCAAGGAGTCTGAATCCTCTTCTGGCCTCTCAGGGCAATAGGCACACAAGTGGTACATAGACATACATGAAGAAAGACTATCCAAACACAGAAAGTAGAATGTTTTTTAAAAATTATACACACACATACAGATGTTTTCTTGCATATATAATTATTCCTGTTCTGCTTGTTTCCATCATTGCAGCTTTAAATGGGGGGTGGGGTGGAGGAGTGGAGGAGAGATATTTTTATTTATTTTTTAAAGATTTATTTATTTATTTATTTATTATATGTAAGTAGACTGTGACACTCCAGAAGAGGGAGTCAGATCTCGTTACGGATGGTTGTGAGCCACCATGTGGTTGCTGGGATTTGAACTCCAGACCTTCGGAAGAGCAGTCGGGTGCTCTTACCCACTGAGCCATCTCACCAGCCCGATATTTTTATTTCTTTGCTGGATATGCAAAGCTTCTCTTAATTGAGGTTTAGTGTACATACCTCTGTTGATTTAGATCTGTGATCTGTAATGCTATAAAGCTAGAAGCTTGTTTGTGTCTTGTTGTGGCATCTCAGTCAGTCTTTCCTCATCTAGTAGCCAGTGCTTCCTGCTTTGCCCCTTCCCTCTGATGTCATCTTCCAGTGACAGGCATGCTGTGCCTGGTGGTTGTTGAGCCTGTTCTACCTATATATTGAAGCTCAATTTAAATTGAGGACTGTCTACATCCCTATTAAATTGGAATCTTCTAAATTCAATAGAAAATAATGTTTAACAATAGGTTATATGTAGCTCAGTGGTTGTTAGACATAGAAAAATCAGAGTATAGGTCTACCTCAAAGTGCCTTGCCCAGCATAGGGAGCCAGAGCTATAAAGGTTTAATTAATTAGTTCCTGACTCACCTTTTTTTTTCTCTCTCTCTCTCTGAGACAGGGTTTCTCTGTGTAGCCCTGGCTGTCATGGAACTCACTTTGTAGACCAGGCTGGCCTCGAACTCAGAAATCCACCTGCCTCTGCCTTCCAAGTGCTGGGATTAAAGGCGTGCGCCATCACTGCCTGGCTTGACTCATCTTTAGTACTTTAAAGTATTATGTAATTTGATTCATTGACTATGATTGTGTTGTAAGCAACACTGCTTGAAACAAACGACCCATTGGCTAGAGAGTAGAATACTTGGTCCATTTGATAAATGAAAAAAATGCTAAACTATGTGGAGGTACGCACATGCCTGTGATCCCAGAATTCAATAATGGGAGACAAGAGGATCATGAATGAGTTCAAGGCCATTCTGGGCCACACAGGTAGACAATTTCCAAAATAAAAATAAGATAGCAACTGATTTTAAGGCTTAGAATTTTTACCTTGGCTATCTTGTATTTTAATTGATAAGCTTTTTTTTTTTTTTTTTTCCCCCAAGACAGGGTTTCTCTGTGTAGCCCTGGCTGTCCTGGAACTAACTCACTTTGTAGACCAGGTTGGCCTCAAACTCAGAAATCCGCCTGCCTCTGCCTCCCGAGTGCCAGGATTAAAGGCATGCGCCACCACGCCCCGGCTGATAAGCTTTTTATGGCATTAGCTAAATGTTTATGGAGAAACAAACATGCTAGAAAACATTAAAAATCTGAAAGGGGGAATGATCCCTAGCAGACATTAAACATACCAAAAACTTCTGCAATGAAAGCAGTGTGGTACTAAGTTGGGTGTTAGTTACATCTACAATCTCTGCACTTAGGAGTAGAGGCAGGAGGATCACTACAAATTCTAGGCTAGCCTTGTTTATATGGCAAGTTCTGGGAGGGCCAGGGTTATATAGTGAGACCCTGTCTCAAAATATACATTAAAAAAACCCTCGAAGTATTACTGATAGTGTGAAGACACAGTCTTAATGGTAGGATAAGATAGAAAGCCAGAAATTTAATATTCAAAATTTTAGTATTTGATAACAGTAGGCCAGACTTTTAATAACTGATGTTTGGCAGCTTACTAACCATTTGGAAAATTATGAAATTAGATCTGTGGTGTTTTGATCTAGATGGATCAGGGATATAAATTAGAAAAACAATGAAACCATAGATTCAGGAATAAACCATGGCAAACTCTTTTGTGTGAGATTTTGTAACTTAATGCAAATCCAGAGGTAGCAATGGTCAGTGACTCATAGATTTTATTATGTTCAAGGGACAATTTCATGAAGAGAGAAAAAAGACAGGAGTGCCTATTATTTTTGTACCTGCTCACTAGTGTACTAGAAATTGAGATAGTATAGCTAGAAGGATTAGTCAAGCTGGGGGTGGGGACCTTCTTGTCTTTGATCCCATCACTTGGAGTCAAAGACAGGTGGATCAGTGTTGGAGGCCAGCCTAATATATATAGTGAAACTCTGTCTCAAAAGCCAAGAAGTAGTGCACCCTTTCTGTTGTTTTCAGGTAATGTGGTACAGATTCTATAGTATATCCCTTATCCAGAATGCTTGGGGCCAGATGTATTTCTGTTTTGCGATTTTCTTTTTTTTCCCCCTTTAGGTTATAAAGTGTGTATGTGTAATGATATAGCTTAGGGATGGGACTGAGGTAAATATGAAATTCTTTTGTTTTCGATATATGTTTTTTTATGAGTACATTGTATAGGTGGTTGTGAGCCTTCATGTGGTTGTTGGGAATTGAATTTAGAACTTTTGCTCGCTCCAGCCTGAAGATTTATTATTATATGTAAGTATACTGTTGCTGTCTTCAGACACCAGAAGAGGGCATCGGATCTCATTACAGGTGGTT
The DNA here is from genome assembly GCF_000001635.26 of Mus musculus. Lineage (NCBI taxonomy): Eukaryota > Metazoa > Chordata > Mammalia > Rodentia > Muridae > Mus > Mus musculus. Next base: position 122,040,154 of record NC_000068.7, read on the forward strand.
GTGGGCCACCATGTGGTTGCTGGGATTTGAACTCAGGACCTTTGGAAGGGCAGACAGTGCTTTTACGCGCTAAGCCATATCGCCAGCCCTGTTTTAGATATATTTTATACACATAACTGGAAGGAAATCTTATACACTATTTTTAAAGTTTGGTCTATTTTGACTAAAGACCTATCAATGGATCAGGTTGGAATTTTCTGTTAGTAAGTATGTATGTATGTATTTTTGGTAGTACTGAGGATTGAACCTAGGTCTTGTGCATACCAGGCAGGCATTTTACCATTGAGCCATATTCCCTAGCCTTCATTTGTTTTTGTTTTTTGTTTTCCACTTAATTTTGAAACAGGATTTTACTAAGTTGCCCAGACTGGTCTTAAACTCACTTTGTAGAGGCAGGCCTTGAATTTGAACTGTCTCCCAAGTAGTTGGGATATATTCAGGCTTGTGGCACTAGGCCAACTGTTGTAGGAATGGAATATTCTTGTAGCAACATGTTGGTACTTAAGAATGTTTTGCATTTTGGATTAGAAAATGTTAACGAATTGATAAATCTAACTTAAATGTTAAAATTACTGTTCAGAGACTGGGTTTGGTGGCCTGAAATCCTACCAATTGAGAAGTGGAGGCAGAAAGATCTGGAGTTCAAGGAGAGCCTGGGCCATGCTGGACTCTGCCTTCTTCCTAAATACTAATTTTTAAAGCCTAGTAGACGTTGCTATATACAAATAACTAGTTATAGGGCAAGGGAACAACAACATTGGAATTTGCAGAATACTAGGAACAAACCCAAAGAGAAACATGTGGAGCTTCTTACACTGCTGAGATAGAGAAGTAGACTGGAAATGGAAAGATAAACCTTGGCTAAGGGTCTGACTACTGTTATAAAAGTTTGTAACACCAAAAATACCAACAAACTTGTTTCTGTAGAATTAGGTTAACCCTATAGCTCACATGGAAAAGAGAGCGTGTAAGAATCACTAATGGAGGGTCTTGTGCCTTCAGGATAACTGGGATGATGATGATGATGAAAATAAAGAGGAAGCAGAAGTCAAACCAGGTAAGCCACGTTGTTTATTCTCTTTCTTTTTCCTGCTCTTCCTCTGGCTTCTCAACAATCAGATTATAGACCTGCTGGTTTTCTGTTTGACTGCTGGGTCTCATGAGGAGAAAAAAGAGTAGAGGAAATGGTGTTATTTGAATAACTTACCTTGTCTAAAGGAAGTATGAAGAGAGAGATTTGGATCTTTGGTGATATGATTTGAAAGGAAAAGGAAAAGTACCCGAACTCTTCCTCCTTTCCAGAATATCACCATATGACTCTGGGGACTTAGGAAAGGGTTGGTTTCTTCAAGTAGTCAAGCATCATGTCTGTCTTGGTCATAAACTAGAAAGTATTCAATATCATTGTAAATAAAATATTTCTTTTAGAAGTAAAAATTTCAGAGAAGAAAAAAATAGCAGAAAAGATAAAAGAGAAAGAACGGCAGCAGAAGAAAAGGCAAGAAGAAATTAAAAAGAGGGTAAGTTCCGTCAGTTTCCTTCTAATGCATACAGAATTCATATCGTGTCAACTGTGGCATAGTATCTGGACTGGCTGCAAATAACTACCTAGTAACTTGAAGGGCTCTGTAACGACTAAATGGATATATCATAAGTGTATCCCAGCTGGGTGTTGTGCACTCCAGAGGCATTAAAGAAGTAGGTGAATCTCCATGACTTTATAGTCAGCCTGGTCTACAAAGCAAGTCCAGGACAGCCAGGGCTATTACACAGAGAAACCCTGTCTCTAGATAGACCAAATAAACAAACAAACAAAAATACAAATCCCAGAAACAGATTGGTGATTTTTGCAAAAACCAGAACCTAGAAGTCTTATGTGAAAATATTTTGTTTCTCATTCAGAACAGATGTTTTTTGCCTGCACCTACAGTTTTCTTCCTCCTCCTCCTTCTTCCTCCTATTTCTTAATTATTCCTCCTCTTCTTTCTCCTTCTCTTCCTCCTTCTCCCCTCCCTCCTTCCCTTCCTTCCTTTCTTCCTTCTCTTAGTGCTGGGATTGAATTCAGGGTCTTGCGCATATAAGTGACCCCTCTACCACTAATCTGTATCCTCAACCTATCTGCAGCTATTTCTAGTCACAGTTACTGAGCAAAACATAAAAAACTTCTGTTTCTGTGTTATTTGTGCTTTTATTCTTCATTATTTGTAGCAGGATCCAGAAATAGTATTAATTAACCGTTTTAAATAGGAAACATTTTCATAATTCAAACATAAAACAATTACTATAAGACATTCCTAGCCCCTTTCTCACTTATTCCCTGTCTCAAATGTAAACATTTCAAGATACCTTTATGTTTCTGTATATATTATCTGTGTAAACAAGGCTGACCTTGAATTTGATTTCCTCCTGTCTCTTCCCAAGTGCTGAGATTACAGGCATTCATTATTAAGTGGCTTTCTTTTCTTGTATGGTTTCCACTTTGTTTTTATTGTAGAGATATTTCGTACATGACATGGAAATGCCTGCCTGCCTGCCTGCCTGCCTTCCCTCCTTCCTTCCTTCCCTCCTTCCCTCCTTCCTTCCTTCCTTCCTTCCTTCCTTCCTTCCTTCCTTCCTTCCTTCCTTCCTTCCTTCCTTCCTTCCTTCCTTCCTTCCTTCCTTCCTTCCTTCCTTCCTTCCTTCCTTCCTTTATTGGGTTTCTCTGGCTATCTGACAGGTAGTCCTGGCTGTCCTAGGATTCACTCTGTAGACCAGGCTGGCCTCAAACATCTAAGATGCTTTCTGCCTCTGCCTCCTAAATGTTGTGATTAAAGGCATATACTAACACTGCCTTGCCTTCTTTGATTTTTGTTAAAAAAAAAAAAAAATTGGGGCTGGTGAGATGGCTCCGCAGTTAAGAGCACTGACTTCTCTTCCAGAGCTCATGAGTTCAAATCCCAGCAACCACATGGTGGCTCACAACCATCCTTAATGAGAAACAAATAAAAAACCTATGGGCTGGAGGAGTGAGTGGGGCCTGAGCAGGGGGGAGGGGGATTTTTTTTTTTTAAGATTTATTTATTTATTTATTATGTATACAGCGTTCTGCCTGCATGTATCCTGCAGGGCAGAAGAGGGCACCAGATCTCATTACCACCATGTGGTTGCTGGGAATTTAACTCAGGACCTCAGGAACAGCAGACCTCTGAGCCATCTCTCCAGCCTGAAAAAAAAAATCTTTAAATATGATAATAGAGAAAATAATGTAGCATGGTAGTACATTCCTGTAATTCTAGTACTTTGTAAGTCTGAATTAGAGGACTCTAAAATTCAAGACTAGCCTGGGCTATACAGTGAGACCCAGTCTCATAAAGCAAAAGTGATAGTATTCATTCCTGTAATATTGGTACTTGGAGGCAGAAGCAGGAGGATTATTAAAATGTGAATGCTACCTGGTCTATGTAGCAATTCTAGGCTAGTCAGAACTACATGTTAATATAACTAATGAGCCTCTGAACAGGGGTCTTTTTCATGATTGCATAAATATAACCTGATACTCTAAAAATCTATATATCTAGATTTCAAGCTTATATATATATATATATATTTGTGTTTAATGTATACACATACATTACATACACACAGAAATGTATATTTCCAGTTATTCCAAGCAGTCTTGTAGATTTGCTCTATTCAAGCAGGGCCTGTGTATGTATCACATGATGGTTATTGTGTTGACTCCGAGTCTTCGGTTTTCTCTGCTTTACCCCTCTTACTACCTTGGTGCCCTTTCTCTAGCCCCTTGTTCTACTGATATGTAAAAGAGACTGAGTTACCCTTTATCTGTATCTGATTACTTTATAGCTTAACTCTAAATTACTAGTAAACTTTTGGTTAGGTTCATGTTAGCCATTTTAAGCTTGGTACACATATGAATGAGTAAATGTGTGACTACATTGGCTACAAGCAGGGTGTGGTTCTACATGTGTAAGCCCAGTGGGAAAGATACAAGTTGGAGGATAGCCTAGGGTACAGATAAAGACCATGTCTTAATAAAGAAGCAAACAAATAAATATGTGAGTACCATATATGGTAGTATATACCTATAATCTTAGCCATCCTTGACAATATGAAACCATTATAAAGTCAAAAAAAATCTCAAAGAAGAATTGTATAGAATAAAGTTTAAAGCTGGTAAGTGGAGTTTAGTATTTTATTATAGTTCTTTTTTTTTTTTTTTTAAAGTTTTTTCGAGGGTTTCTCTGTGTAGCCCTGGCTGTCCTGGAACTCACTCTGTAGATCAGGCTGGCCTTGAACTCAAAAATCCGCCTGCCTCTGCCTCCTGAGTGCTGGGATTAAAGGCGTGTGCCACCACCGCCTGGCAGTTCTTTTCAACTTTAGGGTATATCCTAACTTTTTGAGACACGGTCTTATTATATAGCCTTGGCTGGCCTGGTTGTCCTCGAGCTCAGAATTCTACCTGCCTCTGATTCAATTAAACATGTGCTACAATCCTCCTTATTTATTTTTTAAAAAGGGATTTTAAAGAATGTATCTTGCTAAGTGTTTATAGTAAAGTACTAGGTTCTAATGTTATTTCATTATTTCTCGTGTTATTTTATCTATTTTTATTTTGCTTAATTTTGTTTCTGTTTTGTTGACTGGTTTTTGTTTCTCTCTTGTGGTTGAGACTGGCCTCAGACTTGCTGTGTGGCTGAGGATGACATAGACTTGGTGATCCTTGTCTCTTCCCTACTGAGTAGAAGGATTTCAGGCATGCTACCACGCCTGACTATTTTGTCTTAGTCTATTTCCAGCTTAAGATTTTCTGTTTTTAAGACAGGGTTGTAATATGGAGTCCAGGCTAATGTGGAACTTACTGACCCTACTGCTTCAACATCCTGATCATGTTTTGTTTTGTTTTTTTTAGACAGAGTTTCTCTATGTAACCCTGGCTGTCCTTGACCTTACCGCCTGGCTTTGAGCATTTGTCACAAGCTTAAGTTTTGAATTCTTTTTCTGTTTTTTCTTTTACTTTTCAAGTCAGGGATTCACTGTGCAGACTAGACTATTTTGAATTTACAGAGTTAGATTAAAGGTGTGCTTTATTTTTGAACATAAAAGTGTTTAGAAATGAAATCTTAAAAATGATACGCTCAGAAAAGCCTGATTGGTAAGAGAGATCTTAATAGTTTATTTGTATGATTTAGTCATTTCACAGTGTATACATACATATTTAACGTGTACAGTGTAAATACTTCCTTCTGTCTGTCTGTCCGTCCGTCCTTTCTGCTTTTTGGAGAAAGGGTTTTTCTGTAGCCCTGGCTGTCCTAAAACTTGCTCTGTAGACCAGGCTGGCTTTGTACTTCCACATATCTGCTTGCCTCTGCCTCCCAAATGCTGGGACTAAAGGTATATGCAACCACCACTGGGCTATTTTTATCTTTTTAAATCAACTATACCTTAGTAAAGCTAGGGAGAGAGGTCCTAAGCATCTATCTATCTATCTATCTATCTATCTATCTATCTATCTATCTATCTATCTATCTATCAATAAAAAAGTATTTTCACTAATTTCCACTGTCCCCACCCCACCCCTTTGGTTTTTTTTTTTTTTAAAGATTTATTTACTGATTATATGTAAGTACACTGTAGCTGTCTTCAGACACTCCAGAAGAGGGAGTCAGATCTCATTACGGATGGTTGTGAGCCACCATGTGGTTGCTGGGATTTGAATTCTGGACCTTCGGAAGAGCAGTCGGGTGCTCTTACCCACTGAGCCATCTCACCAGCCCCCCCTTTGGTTTTTTAAGACAGGGTTTCTTGGTTTCTTTCTCTGTTGTAGCCCTGGCTGTACTGGAGCTCACTCTGTAGACCAGGCTGGCCTTGAATTCAGAAATCCTCCTGCCTCTGCCTCCTGAGTGCTGGGCTTAAAAGTGCACTACCGCCAGGCAGTGGTGGTGCACACCTTTAATCCCAGCACTTGGGAGACAGAGGCAGGAGGATTTGTGAGTTCGAGGATAGCCAGGGCTACACAGAAAAACCCTTGTCTCGAAAAACCAAAACCAAAAAAAAAAAAAGTGCACTACTTCCACCTGGCTTAAATTCTACTCTTTTTGTACTGGGGAACGGAACCAAGTACTTTTCCCTGAGCTACATCCCCATCCCTTTAACTCTGTTTGGTAGATATATACTCATAATCATTATTTCATCATTTACTTCCTTGATGAGCAGTTGGGTCTTTCATTAGTCTTTTTTTTTTTTTCTGGTTTTTCCAGACAGGGTTTCTCTGTGTATCCTTGGCTGTCCTGGAACTCACTCTGTAGACCAGGTTGGCCTCAAATTCACAAATCTGCCTGCCTCTGCCTCCCTAAGTGCTGGGATCAAAGGCGTGTGCTGCCACCAACCAGCATCTCAGGTTGGTTGGTTGGTTTCTTTTTTCTCCACTAGCCAGCATTTCAGATTTGTTTGTTTAGTTAGGTGGTTTGTCTTTTTTTTTTTTTAATAGCCAATCTTTCTATACTTTTAAAAAAATTTATTTATATTGGTGTTCTGCCTCCATATATGTCTGTGTGAGAATATCAGATGCCCTAGAACTGGAATTACAGTTGTGAGCTGCTATGGGTATGCTGGGATTTGAACCTAGGTCTTTTGGAAGACAACTCAGTGCTCTTAACCACTGAGCCATCATCTCTCCAGCCCTTGGGTTTCTTAATATAAATACTTTAGAATGACTTAATGAAAGAATGTAGAAATATTTTAAGATGCCTAAAACATGTTTCTGTATTGCCCTAGAAAGGTGGTTTAGAGTCTGTTGTGGCAGTATATGAGAATGCCATTTCATCTTGCCTATAATTTCATCTACTCATTAGATGGAAAAATAAATAACCTAAAATCTCACCCATTAGATGTTGCTTCCTGTTGCCTTGGGCAAGCTGTCAAACCTCTCTATGTCTCCATAGTTGGCAAGGGGTGGGGGTAGGGGTGCTGTGACTAGGTTTTTCTGTGTAGTTGTAGCCTTGGCTATTCTGGAATTCACTCTTTAGACCAAGCTGGTCCCAGATCCACCTGCCTCCTGGTGCTGGGATTAAAGGTGTGTACCACGACTGCCCAGCTTTTGTGTTTTAGCTGTACAGTTGATGTAAAGTTCCTGAAGTGTTTAGATGAATGGTGAAATCCAGTAATCACTTTGCATGTGCTTGCTTCTTTATATACGCACTGACATAAAATCCATTCAATATGAAAATATACTGTGTCCATCATAAGCTTGGCATTTGTAAGTGAAATTTCTGTTTCTTTCTAGTTAGAAGAACCTGAAGAATCTAAAGTACTAACACCTGAAGAGCAATTAGCAGATAAACTCCGGCTAAAGAAATTACAGGAAGAGTCAGACCTTGAATTAGCAAAAGAAACTTTTGGTAAGATGGTGGATGCAGTGTTGAGTTACTGCAGATGAAAAATTTTGCCTGTCTTACTACCTGTAAAAGATTGAAAACCATGTTTTTAAAGGACACATACATTCTCATTGCAGTTAGAAAACATTTTTAAGCTCTTGTTTATATATTTGAGATTACTTGACAAGGTATAGACAGATTTTTGGTAAAGATATAGTTAAAGGTTATTAAATTTAAGACATCATTGTAACACATAACTATAATCCTAACACTTGACGCTGAGACAGGAGGGTCAGAAGTGGAAACCAGCTAGGTCTATATACCAAGGCTGAGCCTCCCAATCCTGTCCCTAAACCAAGTATACATTGCCTAAAATTTATAACCTGGATAGATTCTGTAGTCTGTAGCTTGGGAATTAAATGCCAAAATGTCTTTGACGTCATCCTGCTGCAGTAAGTCTAGATAGAACTTGGGTTTAGCATGTTGGTCCATGTAGAATATCCAGTTCTAGTTAGCTTTGCCTCATGTTCAGGTTTGTTTCTTGTGTATGTGTGTTTGTTTGTTTTGGCCTTTTTGATACACTCAGAGACATCATTTTTGTGTGGCATGTCTACAGCTATAGTTAGTGAACAAGATAATTGGGTATATTCTTAGTGCTCTAAGAGTTACACAACATAGTGTCTTAGTTATATTTCTGTGATTAAAATATCAGACCAAAAACAGTTGGGAAGGAAATTAGTTTTTTTTTTTCTTCTTCTTCTTTTTAAATTCTTCAAACACACCAGAAAAGGGCATCAGATTCTATTACAGATGGTTGTCAGCCATCATGTGGTTGCTGGGACTTGAACTCATGAGGTCTCCTGGAAGAGCAGCCCGTGGTTTTTAGGTTTTTTGTTTTTTTTCTGAGACAGGGTTTCTCTGTGTAGCCCTGGCTGTCCTGGAACTCACTTTGTAGACCAGGCTGGCCTCGAACTCAGAAATCTGCCTGCTTCTGCCTCCTAAGTGCTGGGATTAAAGGCGTTCGCCACCACCGCCAGGCTGCGGCCCATGTTCTTAACCGCTGAGCCATCTCTCCAACCCGAAAGAGTTTATTTTTATCTTACAGCTTATAGTCCATCATCCAGAGAAATCCGGGCAGGAATTGAAGAAGCAAGCCATGAAGGATTGCTGCTTACTAGCTTGCTCTCTTGGCCTGCTAATTCTGCTCTCTTACAATACCCACGACTCAGAAGAATCACTGCCCACAGTGAGCTGTGCTGTGTCACATAAATCAAAAATCATGAAAATGCACCGCAGGCCAGGCTGGTGAGGGCATTTTCTCAGTTGAAGTTCCCTATTCTCAGAGGACTGTATAGTTTCAATAGTTGACTTAAAACTAGCCAGTACACCTAAGGAAGAGTTAAAGGTATAGAGAAATCAAGACTCTACTTCATTTGTCATTACCAGGTGTGAAAAAAAGTTGTGATTTCCCCAATCCCTTCTCTAAAACACAAGGGGCTTGCTGTAGTTGTTTCCCCCTCTTTAGCAAAGAATAACCATATTCCTCAGGTGTGACTGGGTATTCCTGTATTCATGACAGCCCATGTGTATATACTCAGTGTAGAAAACCTCTTATGAGGAGGCTGGAGAGATGGCTTAGCGGTTAATAGCACTGACTGCTCTTTCAGAGGTCCTGAGTTCAATTCCCAGCAACCACATGGTGGCTCACAACCATCTGTAATGGACTGGATAACCTCTGTATCCAGTGTGTCTGAAGACAGTGACTGTGTGTGTGTGTGTGTGTGTGTGTGTGTGTGTGTGTGTGTGTGTAAAATCTTTAAGAAAAAGAAAAAAGAAAACCTCATATGAGATACCAGTTGTAGATTAATAGTAAAAATACACTAGCATAGTAATTGTTTGGTTAATAAGAATGAGCTGACATCTCCTTTACTGCAGTGCTGAGTCTGTGGTATTTATTGTTAGATCATTTACTTGACGCATGCATACATACATAACACAGAGTTCTTCTAGTCTTCTCAGGTTTTAACACTGAGAGAAAACTGCTCTTGGAGTTAGGTGATTAGTTCTATACTATCCATCTTTTTTTAAAATAAGATTTGTTTATTTTATATATGAATATACTGTTGCTGTCTTCAGACACACTGGAAGAGGGCATTGGATCTCATTGTACATGGTTGTGAGCCACCATGTGGTTGCTGGGAATTGAACTCAAGGACCTCTAGAAGAACAGTTAGTGCTCTTAACCACTGAGCCATTTTTCTAGCCCCCGTTTTGCTGTTTTTTTAACTATATCTTTAAAATGCATAAGGTCTTTTATTGTTAATTTTTTTAAACAAAGGTAATCTGTTAATTGAAACAATCAAATCACAAAATAAATATCATGTCACAAAATTATATTCTTAATTTTCAATGCAGGGGATTAAACTCAGGGCTTAATACATGTTAAGCAAGCACTACCTGCGCTATATTCCTAGCCCATATGATTTTATTAATTTATTTGTTGGTTGTTTTAGTGTCTGTCTGTGTGCCAGGCCTTGAACTCTAATTTGATTTAGAAGGCGCCTTCTGAATTCTGTCCCAAGAACTCCAATAGGCCCAGGTTAAAAAGTTTCAGAGGCCTGGAGTGGTGGCTCAGAGTATAATAATAACCCTGATGACAACATGAGTTCGATCCCCAGGACCCTTATGCTCTTATTTCCACATGCAGGTCAAGTGTGTGCGTGTGTGCAGACACACAAACACACACTCACTATGGCAAATCAGCTTGGCTTATGAACTTTAAAATTTAGGAGTAAGTGTGTTGGTCAGAAGACAGTTTTGAGGAGTCAGTTCTCTCTCCCCATCTCTACATGGGCTCTGGGTAAGCTCTTGTAACCCACTGAGCCATTTCATTAGCCCCTCATTGATAAATTTAAAATGTTTCATTTTTCCTAATGTTCCAGGACTTCTGTCTCTTACAGGTGTTAATAATACCGTTTATGGAATAGATGCTATGAACCCATCTTCAAGAGATGACTTCACAGAGTTTGGAAAGTTACTAAAAGATAAAATTACACAATATGAAAAATCACTATATTATGCCAGTTTTTTGGAAGCCTTAGTTCGGGATGTCTGTATTTCATGTAAGTGATTCTGATTTCTAGCCTTTTTTGTCTGTATTATCTGTATTATCTGTATTACCATACCTGTAATCCTACTACTTGGGAATTATCTATATCTGTATAATCTGTATTACCATACCTGTAATCCTACTACTTGGGAAGCAGAGGCAGGCAGATCTCTGTGACTTCCAGGACAGCCAGGGCTAGACAGAGAAACCCTGCCTCAAAATACTAAGGGGGCAGGGGGGAGACTGTATATGAACACCATACTTTGGAAAATAGTTCTTTAAAAGAGCTTTAATGCTATGTAATGATAGAGTTGGGATTTCCTTTTTAGCAAATATTTTTGGGATGTTCTCCAATGCATGGTGGCTTTGCATTCTTTAGTAGCTTCCCAAAAGACAGCTGGTTTATCCCAAACAAAGCAGGCCACAAAACACTGGGTAATCCTTTTATGGAGTTTTCTCCTAAATGGTCCACAAATGCTAGGGGTTTAGAACTCACTCAGTAAGATCCTTAAAAACTGCAGATTTTACAAATGGAAGCCTAAGGTGCTGTCCAAGTTGTCCAACAGAACTGGGTTCATGTGCTGACATGCCACACCAAGGATATCTGGGGATAGGATTGGCTGAAGATTGAGAAAAAGGTCATTGTGAATTAGGAGTTGATTTTCTTTGGTTTTCATTTTATACGCAGTGGTTTTTACTGTTATTTGGGGGTGGGGGTGAGGGTGGGGGAAGGTACTTAAAGCAAACCTCCTAACATTTTCTCTGAACTGATTGTTTTCAGTAAGTACAGGAAATACTGTCCACTAAATGTGTTGTAGTTCGCCATGGTTATTCTCTTCTCTTTTAGACTGAGGAGAGGACATAAGAAGCAGTGTGAATACTAAAAGAGTCCATAATTACAGTTCTTAGCCATGGAGCCTAGCCATAGACTCAACAGTTATTTACCTGATTACTTATGAAGGAGAAATTCATAGTTGTTTTAAAGTTACCTGAGTTTATCGACATACAAATTAATTTTTATGTGTTAAAAGGATGGCTGTGATTTTATTTTTCAAAATGCTGAAAAGTTGAAGTTTAGTAGTATGATCTCTCTCCCTCTTTTAAAGTGGAAATTGATGACTTGAAAAAGATTACCAACTCATTGACTGTGCTCTGCAGTGAAAAACAGAAGCAAGAAAAGGTAAGGAAAGCACGCTCTGAGACAGGACTGTGTGTTCTTTTCTGAGACAGTCAAAATGCTGTAGGTCATGCCTTTGACCTCTGAGTGCTTGCTATGACAGTGAAATGCCCATTGCAGATAAAGATTCATGAATTTAACTCTTCATTTTTAGCAAAGCAAAGCCAAAAAGAAGAAGAAAGGCGTGGTTCCTGGAGGGGGATTAAAGGCCACCATGAAAGACGACCTGGCAGATTATGGTGGATATGAAGGAGGCTATGTACAAGACTATGAAGACTTCATGTGACACTTTACCTTCTGCTGTCTTCTTTCTTTGCCCACAATCCCTTCAACATGTAGCACAACCTCCTTTCCTTTCAGTTCTGCCAAATGCTACAATCAGAAGTGCAGTATCTTTGTGCTGGTTACTTAACCCCTTGACACTCAGGTGCTAATGTGCAAATGAGGGAACTTGGATCTTGTTGCCAAGGGGTTAAAATTGGGAACCTCAGTTGCTACTAAATCATAGTTTAAAAACAAAACAAACCTAATAATGTTGTCATTGTTGCTATCCGATTCCATAGCAGCAGTCACTAAATTGGAAACAAAGGTTGCAACATGACAAAAAAAGTGTAGTATTTACCAGCACCATTCAGTAATACAGCCTTAACCGTACCTCCTTGAACTACTTCATAACTTGTCGAGAAAAGCAGTTTGCAGCAAGGGCATGTGGGATGCACCTAGTATTAAAATTGCTTTGTCTTAAAATTGAGGTGAGGATATTAAAAACGTGTGAAGAAGACTGCTTATCTCAGAGTGAAGATAACTGTGGCTGAAAAGTACTAGTTTGATACTTAAGATTTTAATGACCAAAACCCTCCGACTTGGAAGCTGAAGAAGGTAAACTTCTCCATTATTACAGTGCAAGTGGTGGACTCTCCAGTGCATTGCCTGTCTAGTTATTTATCAGCCTGTTTCTATTGATGGAGGACTTCATATGTGGGAGGGAACACTGTTTCTGTTTGCCTGATTCAAGTGTCTGAGAAACAAATGTTCTAGGCTGCAGTGGGAAAACTTTGAACAGGGTTTTGGCGTTTCCTTTTCTTTATAAAACGTGCTCAGCAAACTGCACCAGTTACCTACAGTTTGGTAAATTGTTATGTTAACAATTATGACATCTGCAGTGTTTTATAAAGCAACTAATTTAATAAAATCACTATTGTGAGGACTTAAATTTTGTGTTATATCCCAAGAGATAGTTGAGAGTACAGAATGCCACTCATGGGTGGGGGTCTCTACTCACTAAAGCTAATCAATGCTTGATGTAGTCACAGCTTTGAATGTTTGTGTCTTCAACAGTTACAGAGCCTTCCTACTCTTAATTATTTTGTTGTTTAGATGCTAAGGCTCAATTAAGTACCTAGGACTATTTATTTGTAGTAATGGAGCCTGTTACTAAGTTTATTGCTGTAAGCATAAATTGGATTACATCTTAAATAATTTACCCAAACTTGTGTACCCCTCACCCCAGGTTTTCACAATCAGAACAAAAAATGTTTTTGATTTCTCTTCCATAGGCAATAGGAATCTCAAAGCTCTGTAGACTACTAAGTGGAGAACAGGACCATCTAAATGACATGAATTAGTAGGAGGTGTGACTACACAGCAATAACTCCAGTAAATACTGTTGAAGGCAGACAAGGGCTAAGATTTCCTCAGCAGTAATAATGACACTGAAATAAAAACTATTTTATTATAGAAAGTTCAGTTTCTAACTCATGAAAATGTATCACGTGTTCCTTAACTGTGTAAATAAGATTAAATTGCTTTGAAACTGGAACCTGCAGGTACAGGCGTTCTTTAACCACTATTGTTTCTCTGATGTAGAAGCCACTCTAACAAAACACTTCTGATCTCAATACTAATTTTTCCTCCGTTCCCTACAGCCACAAACGACTAGTGCAGTATGGTATATTTCTGGGCTTTTCAACTCAAATGGGGGTAAAGATCTCCAAATACTTTATTAGGATTGAACATCCCTTAGAGCTGTATAGGTACAAACAAGCAATCAGGCGCCTTTCCAATCTTCTAACCTGCGAGCATATCTTTAAGGCAGCATCCCGTCTGAGGGTCCTTCAGAAGCATATTTACAATTTCAAAAAATTTGTGTTCATATGCCAACTTGTAATACAGGTAGATATCTTCACAATATGAAAGTAACTTCTTCAGGTTTTCTGTGACCCTGTCGGTAGGCTGGTGTTGTTTATATCTACACAAAAGATGTATAAGTACAGGTTAAATACTGTATTGTCAATGAGAGGGATCAACTCCACCACCACTATCTGCAGAGGTTGGGATTTTGTAGCTTAGGAAATTGTCAAACTAGTATTGGGTCTTGATGAATTAATTTCATTAAAGATAAATACGTGTACCCACATACTAAATGTAGTACTACTGTAAAAGGCACTTTTGCTAGGGTTTTTGGCTCATAAGCAACATTTTTTTTTTTAAACCACCCTGACTGTCCTGGGATACACTAGCACTGACTGAGGCAACTGCTGGGATTGCCGTCAAGTTTAAATACTTACTTTTTGGAAATGTCTTCAAATATATTGGGTCTTAGTAACTTCTGCTGCTTAAATTCTTCCAAATAACTAAAGTCTCCTTTAAGAATCACTTGTTGGTAGAGTACTTCAGCCCAGTCAGGAACAAAGTCATAGGCCTCAGCTACAATAGAAGCCTGCAAAGGATGGGCATGGTGGGAGGGGCCGTTAGAGCCTGGGCTGTGGTGACTGTCAGAGACAGTTCTACACACAGTGAGTTATGATGAACATAGTGCTAAATGCTCTGTCTTGGGTCGTTTAAAGTCTTATTGATTGGCATTTCCCTCCCATAAAACTCATGCAGTAACTTGTTTTTAGTCTTCCTTACAATGGACAGCAAAACTGCTGAGATGTGAATTATTTCCATAACTCAACTGTGTGAGGAGCAGGGAGAAAAGCTGGTGCTGGGACATTAGTACTTTTTATTTTTTGTTCTTCAAGATGGGGTTTCTCTGTGTAAGAGCCTTGCTTCTTTGGAACTTACATTGTGGACCAGGCTGGCTTTAAACTCAGAGAGCTCTGTCTGCCACTGCTTCTGCCTCCTTAGTACTGGGAACTGAAGAAGTGTGCCACTATGCCTGGCCAGTCCCTTTTATTTTAAAGGCTAGAACTGATCTCTGGGAAGACCATTCCAAGAACACAATCTGGAAAGACTTAAGAGGATAGGCAAAGGATACCTGACCCATAACTGACAAACATCAAAATTCTCCATCCTTTGCCCAAATCATGTGTTAGAGATGTATAACAATCAGTAGTGGCTGGGAGTGTGCCTTAAGTAGTGCATTTGTGAAGACCTCAGTTTGGCCTGAATCACTAAAAGCACACACATCCATCTCACATTGCCTCCGCATGGTACTAATAGCTAAATTGGGAGAACTAGCCCTGAAAGGTCAGACTCAGCCCCTGGGGCCAAGAGTGAAACACCACAGGATGAGCAGGCATGCTGGCAGTACTTGCCCGAGTATTCTTACCTGGTAGAACCGAGGTAGGGTCATGATACAGTCCATTAGCTTCTGATGGCCCAAGTTGATAAGCATTGTATTCTGGCCACTGTTGAGAAAGTGAATCTGTAGTGTTATCAACTTGGTGAGCCGGTTACAGTGCAGGGCCTGTCGAACACAGGAGTCCTGAGGGACAAGGGTGGAGGAGACACAGGAAGGGAGAACTTTATTGTGACCGTCCCTTCTGTTCTCTGACCTTTGCTTAATTCATTATACACTCCCTCTTCGCTGGAAGAGCCCAAGCCAAAGTAATTCCTAGTACTGCCAAGGCTGGAGGCCAGGTTAGAATAACACTGGTTACCTTGGCGTAACTCTCTGCTGCATCCAACATCAGAGTCAGGGCTTTAAGCAGGAGCTGTTTTAGTTGGGCTCCATCCTTGAGGCTTTCCTCTGTAGAATAAAGGACAGTTGTTAGAAAGCTCAGTGGCTCAGATCCACTCAGTGATGGCAGGCTAGATGGGAAAAACATCCTAGGTATATTCACAAGCAGGTGTGTTCACTCGGGTGAAGGCTGGTGAGAAATATATGCCCTAATAGAATGTAACTCCTAGGTTTGGTGGATGACACCTTAGCATGTTCAGTCCTAAGGTTCAAATGTTTCTGTGAACTGTCATCTTCTGCCACCTGGACTGCTCCCCAGAGCTCCTAAGACTCCTAAGACTGCACTTACCCCAGGGCTGAGACTCAATCAGCTTCAGTTGGATGCAGGCTGCTGCCTCGTGATTCTCTCCTATCTCCCGGCACATACTGAAGCACAGGGCAATCATATTGTGCTTTTCGCTGTCTCCAGGGCGGCAACGTTTGATGTAGTCTAGTAGGGCTGTCTTCAGGGTGCCGGTCTGCCCAGAAAAAAGGGTATATCTAAGGTCTCAGCCAGGGACCACAGGAGAGAATCAACTGAGTCCATTGGTTTTATAAAGTGTTTAAAATACCCAATGAAAGGTAAATGAATAGAATGGAAATGACAATAAAATCTTAAGCTGTCTTGAAAACAAGGAAACAGGCGTGTCCTCATTGTTGGGGAGCATACACAGTCACCTGACCAAGAAAGAATCCTGTAAGAGCACATACTTATCTAAAGGCTGTTTGCTAGGACTGTCCTAAAGATGTGCAGTGTGAAGCTGAATGTAACACACTCAATAGCATTAATTAAAAGCAGCCTGGATGCCCCAAATAAAGGCTAAGAACATCTTGTAGCCGTTAGACTGCTGTCTTTCTCTTTTTTCTCTATTATGGAACTGGACCCAGGGCTAAGCACATGCTTTATATCACTTAACTATGGCCTCTGAAGCACGATTGTCTCGACTTGGGAAACAGCCATAGTAAACATTGTATAAAAGGAGAACCTCAATTATCTCTTATTCTCAAAGCGTATCATTTTACTAAAAGGTAAATTTTGGGGTACATATGCAAAGAAAGGGGTATATTATATTAGTAGTGGGTGTCTCCAGGTGATGAACACTGAGGAGTTCTGTGTTGATTTTTTTTTTATAACAATCTTTCTCTTTTAATACTTATTTGTTCATTTATTATTTGTAAGTACACTGTAGCTGTCTTCAGACACTCTAGAAGAGGGCATCAGATCCCATTACAGATGGTTGTGAGCCACCATGTGGTTGCTGGGATTTGAACTCAGGACCTTTGGAAGAGCAGTCGGTGCTCTTAACCGCTGAGCCATCTCACCAGCCCCCTGTGTTGATTTCTAAGTGGCATATGTATTACTTTTGTAATCAGGAAAAAGCTATTAAGACAATTTTAAATGAGAAAGTGCCTCAAAATAATTAAAATCTGCAAGATCCTGAAGATTGGCCTTCTGTCAGATCTTGCTGCTTTGCAATCAGCAGGATTCTCCTGAAAGGCCTAACAGTAGTTTTCTTTTTTTTTTTTTCTCAAGGTGGGGTTTCTCTGTGTAGCCCTGTCTGTCCTGGAACTCACTCTGTAGACCAGGCTGGCCTCAAACTCAGAAATTCGCCTGCTTCTGCATCCCAAGTGCTGGGATTAAAGGTGTGCGCCACCACACCCGGCAGATTTTTTAAAAAGATTTATTTATTTATCTATTTATCCATCCATCCATCCATCCATCCATCCATCCATCCATCCATCCATCCATCCATCCATCCATCTATCTATCTATCTATCTATCTATCTATCTATCTATCATATATAAGTACACTGTAGCTGTCTTCAGACACACCAGAAGAGGGCATCAGATCTCATTACGGATGGTTGTGAGCCACCATGTGGTTGCTGGGATTTGAACTCAGGATCTTTGGAAGAGCAGTCAGTGCTCTTAACCGCTGAGCCATCTCACCAGCCCCAATCTTTTTTTTTTTTTTTAAAAAAACTACTTTTTGACAGGAGAAATGAACAAAGACAGACAGTAAGTCATGCACCTACCACCAATGCTTTGGAAACAAAGACTATGTGAGTGACATGCCTCATGTCACTGCACAGAATGAGGACAGAGAAGCTGCAGAGCCCAAATACCAAGCAAGCCAGGCCGCTTGCCAAAGCTTCTTCCTAGACATCAGCAATAGCTCCTTGTCTTCTCCTAGTCTGTGCAGTGCTTCCAGCCTTGGTGTGTGTGTGATGGGGGCTGGCGGGGGGGGGGTGTGAGTTTTTTCATATATTTTAATCCTATTCTTTTTCCTCCTTAACTCGTAGAAATTCCCTATCCACCTATTTTCAGCAAGTTTTCCAAGGAGATATGTCCTTCTCAGAAGAGGCACTTCTAAACAAATTAGGGGTAAAAGGCTGAAGTGAAGGAGGACAAATATTTTATATTTAGCATAAATCATGACTCAGTCTGAACTCTAATGTAAGTCACTGGTGATAGTGTGCACCCAGGGAAGTCTCTGCTCTCTCTGAGCATTGTGGAGCCCACACAGATGTATTCCCAAGAGCAGGGGAGACTCACAGATCCTGGAGCTCACTATTAAACACCTACTGGGTCTAGCTTCTTTCTCATCAGAACTTCGAAATAATGCTTTTGATGCAGCAAGTCAAATATGTACGTCATCTCATTGTAGCGCCCGATGCCAGTGAGGAGGCGGACCTGAGGAGAAAGCATGTGAGGCTGTTGAAGTCAAACCACTACCATCACTAAATATCTCAAAGGGACAGGTTAGTGCCAGGCTGCCATGCTTCACTCCTTCCCACTCACCCAGCTGGGGCTTCCCTGGATTTGGACTGAGCCTTTGGGATGTCGCTGGTTGTCACCCCTGTCTTTAATGGACTGCCTATCTACTGCTACCATGCCTTTCTGAGTGGTGCTCTCAGCACTCATTGCAGTGGGCTACAGTTTTTTTTTTTTTTTTTTTTTTTGGTTTTTCGAGACAGGGTTTCTCTGTATAGCCCTGGCTGTCCTGGAACTCACTTTGTAGACCAGGCTGGCCTTGAACTCAGAAATCTGCCTGCCTCTGCCTCCCGAGTGCTGGGATTAAAGGCGTGCTCCACCATGCCCGGCTAGTGGGCTACATTTTTTTTTTTTAAAGATTTATTTATTTATTATATGTAAGTACACTGTAGCTGTCTTCAGACACTCCAGAAGAGGGCGTCAGATCTTGTTACAGATGGTTGTGAGCCACCATGTGGTTGCTGGGATTTGAACTCCGGACCTTTGGAAGAGCAGTCGGGTGCTCTTGCCCGCTGAGCCATCTCACCAGCCCAAGTGGGCTACATTTTACTTAGATGACCTGGGTCAGCATTTGGGGAAGCATAAAGAACTTGAGTGCTTCATTTACAGATCATGCCTGAAACTTGTTTAGGGGAGAAAGAGTTCTTTCCCTAAAAAAGTAGACTTCCCTTTGTACCAAGAAGGTACATCAGCCGTGGTACATGGCAGGGAACATCTTGTTTTCTGCTCTTTTGAGACACTGATTTTGACAAATCAACGAGGAACAGAGGGCTTGGCTCCCTGGCCAGTAATCAAGTAGATAAAGGATCCAGAGACCCTATCAGCTGCAAGCTGGGGCCCTTGTCTCTTTAAAGCTGCCTCAGAACGATGGTAGGTTCAAGGGGACTCACCACTAATCCGTACTCCTCATTGGGAGCCAAGTGGTTATCTGTGAGCATGCGGGCGGCTTGCAGGACTCTGGTGATGCCTTCCATGTGGCACGTGAAGGTAAAGCAGTGGTGGGCCAGGATCAGGAGCTCTGTGGCTGGGAGGCAGAACATGGGTGAGGTGGGCCTGGGCCTCCCACTGACTTCTTGGCTGGGGAAGTCCTGTCTAGAGAGCTCTTATGCTCCGATGGGCTTGAACTTAAAACTACAACAGTACAAGCGTTTTAATTATAAGGACTTACTGCAAGACAGCTCCCCGTGGGGGACAGAGGGAATCTTGTCCAACAACTTCATGCCTACCAATGTACGGTCTTGACACAAAGCAGTTAGCTGAAGAAATGTCTGGCTTTCCTCTGCTGGGTTGAAAGGTTGCTTTTCTCCTGCACAAAAGATGTGGAGTCAGGTACTGAGTTTTCCATGAGGGCTGGCAGAAGAACCAGAACACGGTGCCAGGAGGCCAACTGTGCCCAGGAGGTAATCCCGATAGCTCTTTCTAGCTGGCTTTATGGGACAAGGGCATTATTTCAGAAGCAGAATTACTATAACCAAGATTATAGAACAATAAGATGATTGTAAAGGGTTCTTTTTCTAATAATATGCAGTATTGAAAGGGCAATAATACAAGTAGTGTATGACTGTAACATTCAGATTTTTCACACTGGGAAACTAAGAATACTGTCTGAGAGGTTGGTGAGGTCTGGAGAGGGGGGCACCTGTTCCCTCTGATGGAGTCAGTAGCTCCCGTGTCACCTCTTCAGCCACTAGTTCAGCCACAGTGTCTGCTTCAAGGCCCTGGGTGTTGATGAAGACCTGGGCTTGTCTACATCGGTCAGGCCGCTGAGAAGCCAAGATTGCTCGGAGCATGGCTTCACTGTCCCTAGCAGCAACATCTCCATAGGAACAGCCCAAATCCTAAGAGGAAGATAACAGGAGCAGAGTCATTTTTAGAAGCAAATAGTAGGAAATGTGTGGACAGGCCACTACTGCCTGACCTCAGCAATCCCAATACCCCAGAAGAGTAAGTGATGCCTCTCAGTCCTGCCCTTCACCACGTCAGGCTCGTCACTTGTGGAACGCTCATCTTTTCAATTACACAGAGTAAAGGAATAGAATAAAAGGCTTATCCTGGAGCCAGGGCTGCAGCCTGTGCTTCCAGACACCCTAGTCTTTAGGACAAACTTCTTGTACTTTCTGTTTCTCAACCAGCACAGAGCCACACACATCCTGTCTACTGTGGGAGTGAGAGGGTGAAGAAGTCTGTCTTTGTATGCATCACATTATGTGTAATGTTCAAGTTAGAAAGTAAAATCAGAAGGAACTCATGTTCAAGCCATTATTTATAGAGAGGAGCCAGGAACCCATGGAAGTTAAATATCTTGCTCTACCTTCCTGGGAAGACTCCACTGGCACGTCCCGCCTCCCTTTCAGACAGTGCTCCTTTGGGGATCCCCGTCTGGTGCATACCTTGGCAAGTTCATACAGACAGAGGACCTGCCGGCAGTAGTTCTTCCCATGGAGGCACTTGCTTATGAGAGTGTGGAGGTTCTGGGCTACCTCATCAGTGGGTGGTACCATCACAAATGACTGACTGTCCAAACTTGAAGCTGAAAGCAAACACAAGTCTGAGGAGAGCTCTAGGGTGTCCTCTCCCCATGACTTCAGCACTCTGAAAAGCTCCCTGAATTCAATTCCCATGATGCATCTGGGCCTGCAGCCACTTCTGACAGAACCCCACTTAAAACTTTCATCACCACCCTTCGGGAAATCCATCCATGATTTCAATAATCTCAGACCACCTCAGGCTTGAAGCTTTCTTCATGCTCTAGAGATCAGTATCAAGATGTCTGCTTCTAAATTCCTCACGTTGTATATATACTCCAGCAGGTCTGCTTATCTCCAAACATCTCTCAGGCACCTTGGTTCCTACTCTGAGAAGACAGAGCTCCTGCTCCCACCCCCACTCCCCTTTCTCCTTCAGATCGCTCCCCCAGTCTCACTCTTAGTCTCACAGCTCAGTGTGGAGTGCTTGCCCAGCATTTCTAAGGCCTTAGGTTCAGCCCCAGCACTGTCTGAAATGGGACACATGCTTCTTTACTTCTTGGTACCAGGAGAAAGTAAAAGTGAGTATGGAACACTTGCTGTCCTTCCCCTTTTGTCTCTGAGCATCTCATTTTTAGCTTTAAGTTCAACGTGATTCTCCTGCTTTAGCTTCCCTAGTGCTTAGATTACAGTTGTGAGCCACCATCCCTGTCTGTCGTAAAGCTTCGTTAAACTATGGTACAACCACTCAGTAGAATAATCTTAGCCTGTTGGTGCATCCTGACAGGAACATGCACGTGCTTGCTGGGCATGCGAAAATAACAAAAAGGCATTCTGAGAGCTTTGAGAAGACAGCATTGAATGTACTTTGGCAGCCTATATGAGTGGACTCTGTCATTTGGTACACTGAGCAGATCTAGTTCATGCAGTTGAGTGCTTACTTGGTATGCATGAAGCCCTGGGCTCCATTTCTAACTTCACATAGCTAGGCGTGGTGGCACACGCCTCTAACCCCAGCACTCTGTAAATTCAAGAGCACTGTCATTCATACAGTGAATTCCAGGCCAGCCCAGGATACAAATAAACAGAAAAAAAAAACCAGCTTAAGTCTAAAAACATAGTTTAAAAGCAAAGCATGGTGTGGGAGGGCAATCCTGGAATTCTAGCACTTAGAAGTAGGAAGATCTGGAGTTCAAGGTCAACCTTGGTTACTTAGGGCTAAGGGCTGTGTCTCAAAATACACACAACAAACCAACCCCAAATTAGACGGTGGTGAAGAAGGGGAAGGAAGGGCACAGCTCAGGCCACGTTGCTCCATCCGTCCTCCGCATGAGCACAGTTCTAGGGAGATGGAATAGGCTTGCTCCACTCTGTTCCTCTGCTGAGTTTCTGCCATATACAACCTAGACATGCAGCAGCTGCGTGAGGAGCTGAGAAGTAGAACTGCGAGCAAACTTAAGATGACCAGAACTGGTATCTCCCTAGCTAGGAATCTCTAGAAACCCAGAGCCGGGCCCTGAGGTGGAGGAGAGATACTGCAAGTGTGTGTACACAAGAGCACACAAGCTCTAGTGTCAGCCTAAGGCTGGAAGTGAACTCCTGTGCCCACTCTCCCCTGTCCTGGCACCCAAGCATCTATTGGCAGTGATGGTAGAGGCTTGGGTCAGCGGTTGGGAGGAGGTAAATCCTTTGTAGAGAGGACCCAGGTTTAATTCCCAGTACCCACATGGCAGCTCAGAACCGACCCTAACTCCTATTCCAGGGGCTCAACACCCTCTTCTGGCCAATAAGCGCACTGGATACACACATGGTACACAGTTAGACATGTGCTCTACAGTGAGTGCCAGGGCAGGCAGGGCTACATAGACCCGCTGTCAAAATGGAAGTGAAGGGCTGAAGAAATGGCTCAGCAGTTCAGAACACTCAGACTCCAGTTTGATTCCCAGAAGCCACACCGTGTTTCACAACTAACTATACTTCCACTGGATCCAATACTCTGTTCGGGCACCCTCTGCATGCACCAGGCACATGTGTGATGCACAGATATGTACACAGCGAAAACACGCATGCACTTTTTTTCCTTAAAAAAAAAAACCAAAACCAAACCAAAACAAAAAAAACCCAACAACCCACAATAAAGGAACCCAAATAAGTAACCCAAAAAGCAGGAAATTCAACATTTCTTCTACCGAACTACTGCAACTCATCCCAAAAGATAACCTCTATAGTTAAAGAAAAGGAATTCATAATTTTAAATATTCTAAAGTAAGTATCCAGATTCAGATGAGTCTACTGGTAAATTCTACTAAACATTTAAGTTAATAACATTAAGCCAGCATGGTGGCTCATGCCTCAATCCAAGCGCTTGGACTGAGGCAGGGAGACCACGGCTCCAGCATCCTCCTCAGATACACAGGGAGTCAAAGGTCAGCCTAGGCTACATGAGATCTTGGGAGGGACTGGGGAGTAGGGAGGTGTATGAGAAAGATCTTGTACAGAAAATAAAAGACAGTAATAATTTCCAATTTATGAAACCAGTATTATCCTAATTTTTAAAAGGGAAAAACAGACAAAACATTTTTTTTTCTGAGACAGGGTTTCTCTGTGTAGCCCTGACTGTCCTGGAACTCACTCCTTAGACCAGGCTGGCCACGAACTCAGAAATCCACCTGCCTCTGCCTCCCAAGTGCTGGGGTTAAAGGCGTGCACCACTGCCCGGCGACAAAAACTTATTTTTAAGAAGTAAATTACAGCTGAGTGTGGTGGTACATGTCTTTAATTCTATTACTTAGGGAGGCAGAGGCAAGAGGATCTCAGAGTTTGAGGCCAACCTGGTCTACAGAGTGAGTTCCAAGACAGCTAGGGCTACACAGAGAAACCCTGTTAAAAAAAAATCAATAAATATTCAAGAACATAAATATAAACAAAAGAGCTAATCAATTTACATATTAATCAAAAAGGATAGTATGTCAAGGAGAGTTTACTCTGGGAATGCAATGTTTTTTAAAAAATCATTAAACATATCTAATCATATTAATAGTTTAAAGAAGGACAGCACAGAAGATCAACAGATGCAAAAACACACGATGTAAAACTGCACAATGATAAAATCTATCCCTAACCTAAGAGTGGGATGAGCCGCTTCCCACGGTGACTCTCAGATGGCAGTAAAGGCCGAGTGTGCTCCTCCCAGGACCAGCCAGCATCAGAAAGCAAAGGCAACAGTTCTCTATACTGTGTCTGTGTAGAAAACCCACCTCAAGGAGGCCAGATGCTATCCTGAGCTACCAGTATATGATTATAAACCTTTCAACAAGATTCCACTTTAGCTCTGTGTGGCATGGGGAGGGACATCCCCTGGAGCTACAGGTACAGGTGGTTGTCAACTACCTGACTGGATGGATGCTGGGAACCAAACTATGGTTCCCTGCAAGGTGCATGTGTTTTATATCAACGTTTTCTTTTCTTCCTAGACCTGGCTGTGCTGGAAATTGCTTTGTAGACGAAATAGGCCTTCAATTCACAGAAATCCGCCTGCCTCTGCCTCCCGAGTGCTGGGATTAAAGGCGTGTGCCACTGCCTGGGCATTTATGGTTTATGTGCTCACACGCCTGGGCATTTATGGCTTGGTTTGGTTCTGAGATAGCTTGACTAGGTAGCATTTGCTTCCCAGTGCTGGCTTGTATTTATATCATTTCACCAAACTAACTATCAGCCAGGAGTCCCTCTACCTCATCTCTAAGCCAGTTAAAAAGCAAGTGTTACTTTGTAGACTACTTATGGATTGATTATTTGGGGAAAGTCACTATCTCTTTAATTCAATGTAAGTATGACATCCCGAGTGGTCTCTCCTTTTTGGAAACAGGACCAGCACTGTGTGGCAAAGAGGACAGTGTGGCCGCCTTTACTTACAGCTATGGGCTTTCCGAAGAGGGACACTCGGGCTCTCCAGGTCCTCAGGCTGTGCGGCACTTGAGAGGAGGGCACGGATCTCTGAGTGCAAGTCTTCCATGGTGGCTTCTGCGGAGGCCAAGGCTCTGCAGTGCAACACCAGCACTAGATCCTGGCTATAGAAACGGAAATACTGGCACACTCTGCTTGCTTCATGCACACAGCCACCATCCAGCAGCTGCCCGATCAAAGTGTTCAGTGACTCCTGCTCTTTGTGTTTCAGTCTGTTCTCACACGTCGTCTTGGATGGAAGATCATTAAGGCCTAAGTATTTGGATGTGTTCAAAGCAGCGAGCTTGGAGAAGGACAGCTCACTGGCTAAGCTATCAAAAGAAAGTTCAGCAGCAGCCAACTTGTGTTGAGAGAGGCTGGGCTTGGCTTCCTCTTCAGCCCCTCCACATGTGTGCTGGGCGACGCGGCAGATCCAAATCTGTTTCTCCAGCCCCTCCAGTTCCTCCACGGGAACCGGCTCTTCTTGGGCAAGCCAGTGGCCAGCCAGAGTGAGCAGCAGATGGCGCTCCTCAAGGCTGCCCTGTTCAGCAGGGTGCTCACTCACCTCGGGGGCTTGGCTAGAGAAGAAGGAAGAGGCTGCTCTCTTTGAAATAGAGTTTTTCTTAAAAATTTCATGGCATTTTTTCCAGAAGCCAAGTCTTTCTTGTTTCAGGGACCACTGCGGAGTGTGTGTTAGTGTTTGCATTTCCTGAGTTAACTGAAATTGAACAAAGCAGACATCAGCCTTGCCTGGGTCAAGAAGCATCATCACAGACATTAACACTTCCTAAGGACACGCTGGCTGCAAGCAAATCTAGTGAGTGCAGACCAGCCTGGGCTGCAGAGGGCGCTGGATGCAATTATGTGGAAAGTTAGTATGAAAACGGTTCTCAGTCCATCTGAGAGCCAAGGGAAAGCCACCGTATAGTTATCCTCTTCAAAAGCAAACAGCTGGAGTGCACCTCACAGCAGTGGTTCTCAACCTTCCTAATCTGTGGCCCTTTATACAGTTCCTCATGTTGTGACGCCACCCCACTAACCACAAAATTATTTTCATTGCTACTTCATAATTGTAACTTTGCTACTGTTATGAACCACAATGTAAATATCTGGTCTGAGACCCCCCCAACAGGGTCATGACCCATGGTTGAGAACCACTGTTCTATAGGCCATGCTTACATCAAAACATACGTCAGTTACTATATCAAAAGTGTACTCACTTCTGAAGCAGTCTGGGAAAGGGCTGCATTGCCTATGGACTGCATCCCACTGGTTCTGTTGGGAGTTTGAGTAACTTAAGATATACCTGTTCAATCAGCAAGCTGTCCACAGGCAGGGCTGCTAACTCGGCCACTCTCCTAGCCACAGCAAACTGCCCATCTGCTTTTAGCTTCTCCAAAATAGATCTACATTCCCGCTGAAAGTTCTCAGTGCTGTAGCTGGAAATGACTGCAGGGCTAATGGCGATAGGTGTGTCCTTCAGCACTTGGCTGAGGAGACACAGCTTCTGCACGTCTGGCCCTGTGCAGGAGAGAGGGCGCGGTTACACGGCAGTGCTGCTGAGGTGACAGAGTGGCAGGGGACAGCAGGGTGCCTAAAGGGGAAACGGGGGCCTTTCTTTTTCCTTCCTTCCTTCCTTCCTTCCTTCCTTCCTTCCTTCCTTCCTTCCTTCCTTCCTTCCTTCCTTCCTTTCTTCTTTGTTGTTTGTTTATTCTTTTGAGACAGGGTAGCACAGAGTCTGGGCTGGTCTTGCACTCATTATATAGCTAAGGAAACCCCTGAATTCTGACTCTTCTGTTTCTACCTTCCAAGTGCTAAGATTACAGGTGCATGCCATGTATCCTGTAAAAACAAGCCTTCTCTTCTGACTGACTGCAGAAGCCACTAAGGGCAAGTCCTTACATACTCAAAATGCTAAGTGCCATTAGGACACACATATATGTATACATGAGTATGTATATAAATATACCTGTGTATGTATGAATATATTCGCATGTATGCCAAGGGCACTCCGGTGGAGTCAGCTTGTGAGGCAGAAATGCCAAAAAGCTGCTCATGAGAAATGAATTTCTAGGACTCTCCTCCTGGATGTCTGGTGAAAGTCAGCTCTCTAGTTTGGGTCAGTTTGACAGGCGAAAAGCCTGGAAGCTGTTCACGAGGATAAGAGTTCCATGGAAATTTTCCTCCCAGAGTTATGGCATTTCTTTCCCTAACCCATAATATTCAAATTTCCACCACGTTAGTCTAATGTATAGATTCACGTGCACTCTATTAAGAATTACCTTATAGTAAATGCCTTTTAAGATTGTATTCTAACATAGCTAAAGCCTTTTCCCAGTGTTCTTAGATTCCAGATAGCAGCAAGGAGTTTAACCTATTCAGTAACTAATTAAGCACTACCATAAAACAATTAAGCACTAGCCATTAATTCAGTTGTCTGCAGAAAGAGTCTGGAATTCTCACTGAGATAGAAATTCATATTACAGACTACATTCCATGCCAAGAGCAAATTAATATACTATACTGATAAATGAGGATCCTTCAGACAAGATAATTTAACAAGGCCTAGAGAATTTTGGGGTCACTACATTATTCTTGAGGCGTGTCAAGAGTTAACAACCCTGGTGCTATTAACACTAAGTGTAAAACTCTTGCCTGGCAGAAGGTGCTATTCTCTAGTGTAAACATTTATCTGGTCCCTACAAATTCCCTTTGAAGTCACTCCCCTTGCATCTGTGCTAATCTCTAGTGTTAAACATTTATCTGGTTCCTTTTGAAGTCACTCCTTTTGCACCTGGAAAAATTCAATGTGCCTTATTCTGTTATGATTTGCAATTTACTCTGTATTATAAAAAGTCTGAGGCTCGACTGGAAAATTACATTCAGATCCAACACCACTCTTGCGTGTTTGTCTGTCTGTCACTCCATCCGACTCTTTGCTCATCTGCTTAAGAGATCCCATTCCACACAGACCAGGGGCCCAGAGGGTCTGTAGCACATGTATATATGGCATTTAGCACTTTCAGTGTGTATATATATATATATATATATATATATATATATATATATATGAGTGTATGTGGTATGTGTGTGAGGGAGTATGTGTGTATACCTTGCAATATCCTTAGTCAAAGTCTGGCTGAACTTGCCCACCTTGCTCTAAGAACTGGTAGCGATAAGATTAGCACATGAAATCAGCCTCTACTATACACATGTGGCTTTTATTAGACAGGATCTTACTGTGAAGTCCAGACTGGCCTTGATCTCATGACAATCTTCCTACCTCAGCTTTCTGGGCACTGGGCCTATAGGTGTGAACCACCATGCTGTCAAGTGTCTCAGATTGGTGCTCTTCAATATCATAGTAATCCGCTAACCTTGGAGACAATGACTCAGGTTAGCTTGCTCATTCCCCCCCCCCACCTCTCTGTGTGTGTGTGTGTGAGAGAGAGAGAGAGAGAGAGAGGGAGAGGGAGGGAAAGAAGGAGGGAGGGAGAGGGAGAGAGAGGAGACGGAGGGAGGGAAGAAGGGAGGGAGGGAGGGAGGGAGAGAGAGAGAGGAAGAGAGAGAGAGAGAGCAAGCACACTTGCAAGAGCGAGCATGTATCAGCTGCTTAGAAGGACTGGTTGCACTACAGTAGATGCTGCTGTTACAGATGACCTCTTCATGCTCAGTTATGGATGGACGTCAGTGTGCTGCTATCTATCCAATATATCTAATATTCTGACCGCCTTCCAAAAATAATTCCAACATACAAGAGCTAACAACTTGGCAGCAGCTTCAGAATAAAACTGTCTTACCGTCAGAGAAGAGCTGCTCAGTGCCAACAAACAGTTGGAGGAGTTTCCCCAGCTCATACTGCGTCTCACACTGCTGCGGCATAAGTTTCAAAAGGAAACAAACCTGGTCTTTCATCCACGAGGCAGGTATGATAGGAAGGACCCTTGCGGCCACTGTGTCAAGCTAGGAAAGACAACAGAGGCTCAGAAGAGTTTGTGGGAATGAACAGGCAGAACCCCATGAGGCCGGAGAGGTGGCTCAGTGGTTAAAGGCACTGACTGCTCTTCCAAAGGTCCTGAGTTCAATTCTCAGCAACCACATGGTGGCTCACAACCATCTTTAACGGAATCTGATGCCCTCTTATGGTGTCTGAAGAGAGTGACAGCGTACTCACAGATATAAAATAAATAAATCTAAAAAAGGAAAGAAAAAGCAGAACCCCCAAATCTGGGATCAAGAAAGCCCCGAACATTCCCAAGGCTTCTTACTACTCTCATGGGCCTATCACAAAAGGAGGGTCTGTGCACCCGACAGATGGCAGGAAGCAGTGATGGGGACAAAGGCAGCTCTGCCACTCTGCAGGAAGTGCTGGTGAGGGGGCTATGTGTGTGACAGTCCAGAGTGCCAAACTCTAGGAACCACCGAAGTCCCAGGCTTAAATGCCTCCTACTATCAAATCAGTCCCCCTGTGCTATTCCTAACCAACCATGCTTCACTTGGCAGCTCCCTAGAAGGGGTCTGGGCTTGTATTTGAGCCCAGAAGATTTTTTAAAAAGATTTCTTTATTATTATGTCTAAGTACACTGTAGCTGTCTTCAGATGCACCAGAAGAGGGTGTCAAGAGCCAGCCTGCATTTGACAAAGAACCATCCCTCTCTTCTTGGTGTCCACAGCAGGGACCACTGATCTCAGCCCCACTAAGTTTGGCTACTCCACCAGGACACAGATAACAGTAGCACATGACGTGACACTTCTGTTTACGGTAACTACAAGTCACAACGCCACCTGTCTGGCTTCTCTGAAATGACAGTGACTCATTGTCAATCACATGGCACAACCAGTTGTCTACTGCTTCCCCATACCACCCACCAGCATGAAGACCTGCCAACCAACTTTAGACCTGAGAGGAGGACACTCCAATTCCACCTACTGTTTCAAGGCTTTTCTGGAACTCCAAAAGTTTAACTTTGGCTTTCTCGTAATTCTTGAAGAACATACACAGTTCATACATCTCCATAATCAATAGAAGTGGGGAATCCTTTGAAGAAGAGTTAAAATTAGAAAATCCAGATCATCAAAGATATTAATAATGGAAGAATCAAATTAAGTTTCCCATGTTATTTCCTTTTGGGGGAAAAAATTAACCATCCACTAGGCGGCGCTATGGCCCCAACAAACATTCCCGGAGGCAAAAGAGCACCAGCCACTTACCCTCCTACTGGTTGGTCTCTGTGGTATCAACTAGCCTATTTTTGGTGGGGTTGTCAGGCCAGAAAAGAGGAATTTAGGATTAGAAGTGATGAATCTGAATTGTAAGCGTGCCTACTTGAGTATGTGCGGTTTGAGTTATGTATTAGTTATCAGTCTGTAAAAGAAAGGTAATGCCACTTCCTAACACACAAAATATTTTTATAAAGTATTGTGAGAACTTACTAAACCAATACATATAAAGTACTCTGCTAAATAAATACAGTATATCTCAAAGGTCCTAGGGCTGGATACCCAATACTAAACTAAACACACACACACACACACACACACACACACACACACACACACACACACACACACACACACACACAAGTTCTATTACCATTAATATTTCTTGTGTAATTCTTTTTTGGTTTTTTGAGACAGGGTTTCTCTGTATAGCCCTGGCTGTCCTGGAACTCACTTTGTAGACCAGGCTGGCCTCGAACTCAGAAATCCGCCTGCCTCTGCCTCCCAAGTGCTGGGATTAAAGGCGTGCGCCACCACGCCCAGCTACCATTAATATTTCTTGTTGACTTTAAAAAAAAAAATCCAGGTCTGATAATAAGAAAAAGCCAAGGAATGCTATGTTGACACCCTGAGGTTCTGGAATGTCTGAAGTGTGTGTGTGCACTCATGAGTGTGAGTGCATATGTGTGTATGTGTATAACAATACCTTAATAAAGAGCTGGAAACCTCGGATGAGAGTGTGGCTCTTGCGTCTTGTCAATACAGTTCTCCAGATGATGGACAGGTCCTTCAGGCTCCAGTGATGGTCCTCTACAGAGATCTGAATGTGTCCCATTGCTTCAGCTGCAACCTTGTCCTCCACGGAGGTGACAATCCAAACACAGAGACAGGAGACAACACTGGCACCCTACCATTGGATAAGAATGTTTCAAAATGAAGGAACTGGGCCTCGATCACACAGATGGACAAAACTCCACTAACTAGCTGGAATCAGCTTGTGAGAAAACCTTCCCCAACAAGGTGCTAAGGAAGAGGAGGAGGGTGCCTGCCTAGCAGAGCACCTTCCTGAGGGCAGCCAGAAACTGAGTCCCCACCGTAGGCTTCACTGGTGCCAGGAGACAGCTTAATGGACAGACAGCCTGAGGTCTGACCTTGGAAGCAGGTGTAAGAGCCTCACAATTGTCCCCTGTAGCTACTTCAGGCCCCTCCCACCTTACTGCTTGCTTCCTTCCTTTCCCTTCTTCCTTCTTCCTTCTTGTTCTCTGTTTTGTCTCTGCGTACATGAGCCCATGTGTGTTAATGCTCACAGAGGCCTGAAGAGGACAACGGATTCCCTAGAGCCAGAATAACAGGCAGCTCTGAGCACTGAACTCCAGTTCTCTGCAAGAGCAACAAGCACCCCTAACTCCTGAGCTAGCTCTCCAGCCCCAGCTCATTACTTCCTCATGTGTGCATGTACACACCTGTCATGGACCTATGGCTGTCAGCTATTTCCTTTCACCTCGTGAGTCTCAGGATTCAAACTCGTGGTCAAATTTGGTGTCAAGGGGCTTTGCTGGTCTGTGTTTTGTTCTGTTTTGTAGTTCTGACATTTTGAAAGACTTCCTTGATTTCTAATTGTGTGTGTGAGTATCTGAGTGTTAAGTGTGAGTGCTGGTGTTCATGAAGCCCAGAAGCCTTGAAACCACAGAAGTCTGCGTTAAAAGTGGCTATGAGCCACCAAATATGGGTGCAGGGAAGTCAGTCAGGTCCTCTGTGAGAGCAGTGTGTGCTCCTAACTACCAAGCCATATGAGACCGGGTCTTAGTTTATGGCCAGCATCCACCCCTAGCCTGCCACTGTCCTGACAAAGCCACCAAGCAGGTAGAGTTTTAGCACCCACTGTGGCCAGCTCACCTGCACACACGAGGCCAGGACACTGAGGATGGGAGCCCGATGTCTCACTGCCTCAGCCAGGAGCCAGCTCCAAGAGGTGGACTCATCTGAGCACCGGTGGAGAATTTCAAAGAAATTACTCGTTTCTCCTTTGTTTTTCTGGAGTTCCTGGAGGCAGCTGTCATCCCTAGAGATGGACCCTGATGACAGTTTCTCAGAAGCCAGCTTCAAGTGGCTCTGAAGGACAGGACTGAAATACTGAAGAAGAGATTCCACCTAGAGAGACGATTAAAACACACTCAGTGTTCTTTTTCACAGAGTGAGTTTTTACAAAAAGCCAGGTGGTAGTGGCACTTTAGTCCCAGCACTTGGAAGGCAGAGGCAGATGGATCTCTATGTTAAAGGCAACTCACATTACAGCCAGGGCTATACAGAGAAACCCTATTTCAAAAAAACAAAAAACAACAACAATAAAAACAGGGCTCAGGATGATTCTTTATAATGCTGAGCTGTGGGAGAGAAGACCATGTGATGTTTGTTACAACATCCAGCTATCTGGCCCAGGGTGGCTGGGCTAGAACTTGCAATCCTGCCTCCCAAGTTTCCATAGTACTGAGACTGCAGACCCGAGCACACAGTTGGTTGCTTTTAAGGGAATTTGAGTGAATGTCTATGTTAAACCTAGAATCCTAGAAACTTGTCCACATCTGTCCAATGATTTGGCCCTTGCCTGACACCAGGTTATAGACTCAGCCAATGTGGGTCTCGAGCAGACAGTCCTGGAGAACACAGTGCCAGGGAGTGTGGTTTACCTCTGCTGGGTGGTAGTTATGCAGCTGGCTGTGGACCAGGAACTGCAGCCAGTCATTGGCTTTGGCACATTCTCTAAGGTAGGACACGCTCAGCTTCCTGTCATGGAGCATGCAGAACTGAAGCACTAATGCCCACTGGCTGCTGGACTCACTGGACAACCTATAATAAAATTGGGGATGGACAGCAGAGGGAAAAAAAAAAGTCATTAAAATAGAGCTCTCAGGGATAGGCAGAGGCAGGGGATATCTAGGAGTTCCAGGCCAGCAGGGCTCCATAGTGAGACTGTCTCAAAAAATGGAAATAAATAAGTAAATAAAGTATAGCTTTAGGGGGGCAGAGAGATGACTCAGTGGCTAAGAGAGTTTACTGCTCCTCCAGGTAACCCAAATTAGGCAGCTCACACCACCCTGTAATTCTAATTCCAGGGGATTAACATCTTTGGCTTCTATGGGCACCTGGACACATATGTGCACACGTGTGTGTGCTTGCACACACATACCCTTTATATAATATAGATCTAGTTTAAAATTTGGAAATTAGTACAAATTAAATAAATTAACCAAAACATACTCTCAAAGAAAGGAAGGAAGGAAGGAGGGATGGAGGGGAGGGAAGGGGAAGGGAGGGGAGGGGAGGGAGAGAGCGTCAGCCAGCTTGCCCAGCCTGCCCAGCGGTAGCACATACTTTCAATCCCAGCACTCAAGCAGAGACAAGATCTTTCTGAGTTCGAGGCCAGCCTGGTCTACAGAGTGAGTTCCAGGACAGCCAGGGCTACACAGAGAAACCCTGTCTTGAAAAACCAAAACATCATCATCAACAACAACAACAACAAAACCCCAAAACAACAAAAAAACCAAAAACCCTTTCACCAAGGGCAGGCAGGGTCACCCGGCAGTAGAGCACATGCTTAGCGTGTATGAGGCTGTTGGTTTGATCTCCATGTGGTAAAAATAAATATAATAAAAATTTCATAAAATATGTAAAAATAATGAACATATGCTTTTAAATATATATCAAATAATTATTGCACTACTTAAAAAAAAACTAGCCAAATGTGATGGCACAGGTCTTTGAATTTCAGCACTCAGGAGGCAGGGGCAGGTAGATCTGAGTTTGAGGCCAGCCTGGTCTACAGAGCGAGTTTCAGGACAGCCAGGGCTACACAGGGAGACCCTGTCTCGAAAACAAAACCACCCTTCCACCTCTCTTGGGCTGGAGAGACACTTAGTCGTTAAGAGCACTCGCTGTTCCTGCAGAGAACCCATGTTCAGTCCCTAGCACCCACATGCAGTTCCGAGCACCCACACAGCTCACAACCTTTTGTAACTTTAGTTCAAGGGATCTGGCCTCTAAGGACACTGCACTTCTGTGGTACATAGATATACCTTCAGACAAAACACTCGTATACATAAAATAAAAATGATCTTAAAAACCCACCACGTCTCTTGCCTACAAAGCAGAACAGATTTCCCTCTCATCTGAAGAGAGGGAGTCCCATGGGTAGCTACTTTCTGTCTGCCCTATGCTGGCTGAGTAAGGCCACGGGTTGGGGGTGGGGAGCTGATGAAAGTGCAGCAAGCTATTTGAAGGAAGAGCAGTCCAACACAGGTTGGCACAGCCAGGCTTACTAAAGAGGCTGGGGTTGCAACTCACAAACCTGCTAAAGCCCTGCTGCTCAATGCTGTCCCACACGCCTTCCTCCAAGAGAACAAGCAGCTCTTCTGTGGCTGCTCTGTCACCGTCAGCAAGCTTAGACAGCTTCTCAGCTGTAAGAAACAGGCAACAAGACCTCGGTGGCCACAGCTGCATAGCTCTGTAGCTCCAGCTGAGCGAGATGGACTGCGCAGGCTCAGGTCAGGGTCAGCCTACGCAGGACAGAACACGTTGGGACCATATCTCTAAATAACCAAGAACCGAAGGAAAAGCCGCGTAAGATCAAAGCCATCAAGAGGGAGCATGGGCTGTAAAGCCCCTGGGTAACTCATGCTGGCCTTGAGTTCTTAGTGATTATCCTGCCTCAGCACCTCCAGGACCAACTGTAATAGACTGTGTGTAATCTATATATGGGACCATGCAGTGTGTATGTGTGACATGTAATGTGTGATGTGTATATGGGGTGCGTGTAGTAGTATATATGTGTGACATACACTGTATGTGTATGGAGTATATGTGTATGTGGTAGGTGTGTGTGTGTGTGTGTGTGTGTGTGTGTGTGTGTGTGTGTGTGTGTTCAATAGAAAAAGTCAGACCTGGGTATTTTTGTTAAATTAATGAGGCTCAGGGTCATTCAAACCCAATTAAAATGACTTCTAAGAAAGTGAGATTAATAACATAAACTTTCATTTCCACTTCAGGACTTTTGACCTGTCCCTCATTTCCCGTGGACAACATTTGACCTGTCCCTCATTTCCCATGGACAACACGTGGCAGGGTGCAAAGGTGCTGTACCCAGAGACTCTCTGATGAAGCTGGAACGAGCATCTTCATCTCTACGCTTGGAGCCCAAAATTACATTTGCCATTTTCAGGTCAACTCTGAGCTTGAGGCTGCTGAGGCCAAGCAATTCTAAGAAGCAGACACAGGCAGCCCCTACCGAAGGGTTGGTGAAGGAAGAGAGCCCTAAGGTATAGGCCTCCTTGCCTACTTGCTGGATCCTAGAAAATAAAGAAATCAAAATTATATAAGATATAAGCATTACTTCTCGCACTGGCTGGGGACATGGCTCAGTGGGTAAAGATACTTGGTACCAAGCCTGACAACTTGGTTTGCTCTCCCAGACTCACACGGTGGAGCGATTCAGCACACACACACTTTCCTGTAGGCCAGAGAGACGATGGCTAAGCACCCAACAATGCTTACTAATCTTGTCGAAGACCCAAGTGTGGTTCCCAGCACCCACACCAGGCAGCCCTCAACTACCTCTAACTCCACCCCAGAGGCCCTGACTTTCTCTCCTGGATTCCCACAGCCCCCCTCACCAGACATAAAAATACAATAAAATCTTTTTAAAAAAGCTGTCCTCTGACTTCCATAGGTAACTTGATGTACACACACCCTGACATCACACAGACTCAAACCATTTACACCATACATTACACACACCACACAGACACACAAATCACATATACCATCACACACAGACACATACACAAACCATGTACACACATACACCATACACACCAAATGCAAAGCACATTATACACACACAAGAACAAACCATTTACATCATACATCCCAAACATACACAAGCACACGCGCGTGTACACAAACACACACACACACAAACACACACACACACACACACACACACACACAATTTTAAAAGCTGCTTCTCACCAGGACAAGGAACTGGAGCTGTGCTAACAACAGAGAACTTTCTATTTGGTCTTTTGCTACCTCCTCTCCCTTTGTGTTCATTTGGGTTCCAGTGAAAGCTTTATGTTGGGGCACTTATAGTATAACCCCATTTCCTTAGACTTACATGTTCTTTAATTTTTTTTTAATTGGGAAAATTTAATAAGCATGAAATGCACTACACATTAGGAATGGCAATACCACAGTTGTAGACATTTTTATTTTTCTTAAGACAAGTTAGTGATAAGCTCTCATGAAATAGCTCAGCAGTTAAGAGCACTGGCTCCTCTTTTAGAGGCCTGAGTTCAATTCCCAGCAACCACAACCATCTCTAAAGGGATCTGAGGTCCTCTTCTGGTATGCAGGTGTACACGCAGACAGAACACTCACACATTTAAAAAAAGAGAAAGAAAAGTGAGTTTTTCCCTGGGGAGATATGGAAGTCCAAACAGCAGCACTTCCAGTTGACATCATAGACATTCAAAGCCAGAACAGTGTGGGCGACCCAGAGTGTCAAGGTCCTTTTTGCCAATCTGGCCACTGTGATCCACATTCCAGATAAATCAAATTCTATTCACAGAAATTAGGACAAAGATGCCATAGAAGGCACAAGAATAGGTTGCCCACAGCCTTCCAAGGCTGAAGAAGA